>NW_026511424.1:0-50286 GCF_027579735.1 Bombina bombina | reverse complement strand
ATATACATTCCTACCAGGAGGGGCAAAGTTTCCCAAACCTTAAAATGCCTATAAATACACCCCTCAGCCACACCCACAATTCAGTTTTACAAACTTTGCCTCCCATGGAGGTGGTGAAGTAAGTTTGTGCTAGATTCTACGTTGATATGCGCTTCGCAGCAGGCTGAAGCCCGGTTTTCCTCTCAGAGTGCAGTGAATGTCAGAGGGATGTGAAGAGAGTATTGCCTATTTGAATACAATACTCTTCCTCTAGGGGATCTATTTCATAGGTTCTCTGTTATCGGTCGTAGAGATTAATCTCTTACCTCCCTTTTCAGATCGACGATATACTCTTAAATCCCATTACCTCTACTGATTCTCGTTTCAGTACTGGTTTGGCTATCTACTATATGTAGATGAGTGTCCTGGGGTAAGTAAGTCTTATTTTTTGTGACACTCTAAGCTATGGTTGGGCACTTTATATGTAAAGTTCTAAATATATGTCTTTAAACTTATATTTGCCATGATTCAGGATAATCAGTATTCCTTCATTCAGACTGTCTGTTTCATTATTTGGGATAATGCATATGAATAAATATTTTTTTCTTAACTTGAAAATTTTTCAATTGACTTTTTCTCTTGTTTTCAGTCCACGGGTCATCCATTACTTATGGGATATATTCCCTTCCCAAAAGGAAGTTGCAAGAGGATCACCCAAGCAGAGCTGCTATATAGCTCCTCCCCTCACCTGTCATATCCAGTCATTCTCTTGCAACACTCAACTAGATAGGAGGTCGTGAGAGGACTGTGATGTTTTATACTTAGTTTATTTCTTCAATCAAAAGTTTGTTATTTTAAATGACACCGGAGTGTGTTGTTTTTTCTCAGGCAGCATTTGGAAGAAGAATCTGCCTGCGTTTTCTATGATCTTAGCAGAAGTAACTAATATCCACTGGCTGTTCTCGCACATTCTGAGGAGTGAGGTAACTTCAGAAAGGGAATAGCGTGCGGGGTCTCCTGCAAATAAGGTATGTGCAGTAAAATATTTTTCTAAGGAATGGAATTGACTAAGAAAATACTGCTGATACCGATGTAATGTAAGTACAGCCTTAAATGCAGGGAAAGCGACTGGTATCAGGCTGATTAAAATATATACAGTAAAGTAATTTTCTAAGGAATGGAATTTGACTAAGAAAATGCTATTAATACTGAAGTGATGTAATAAGCCTTAAATGCAAAGGACTGGTATCAGGCTTATCAATAGAGATACATACTCTTTAAAAAAGGATGTTTAAAACGTTTTCTGGCATGTTTAATCGTTTTGTGAGGTACATTGGTGATAAAACTTATTGGGGCATAAATTTTTCCACATGGCTGACTTGTATTTCTGCATAGAAACAGTTAACTGAAACTCCCAATGTTGTAATAATGAGTGGGAGGGGCCTATTTTAGCGCTTTTTTGCGCAGTAAAAATTCAGTCTCAGTCTTCCTGCCTCTTCCTGCATGACCCAGGACGTCTCTAGAGAGCTCAGGGGACTTCAAAAGTCATTTTGAGGGAGGTAATCAGTCACAGCAGACCTGTGACAGTGTGTTTGACTGTGTTAAACGTTTTTTTCTACTATTTTATCCGTTTTGGGTATTAAGGGGTTAATCATCCATTTGCAAGTGGGTGCAATGCTCTGCTAACTTAATACATTTACTGTGAAATTTTGGTTGCTATAACTGATTTGGTTCATTGTTATTTCAACTGTGACAGTTTTTTTGTGCTTCTTAAAGGCACAGTAGCGTTTTTCTATATTGCTTGTAAAATTATTTACAGTGTTTTCCAACTCTGCTAGTCTTATTGCTAGTCTGTTTAAACATGTCTGACACAGATGAATCTGTTTGTTCACTATGTTTAAAAGCCAGTGTGGAGCCCCATAGAAATATGTGTACTAAATGTATTGATTTCACTTTAAATAATAAAGGTCAGTCTTTATCTATAAAGGAATTATCACCAGGCAACGAGGGGGAAGTTATGCCGACTAACTCTCCTCACGTGTCAGTACCTTCGCCTCCCGCTCAGGAGGCGCGTGATATTGTGGCGCCAAGTACATCAGGGACGCCCATACAAATCACTTTACAAGACATGGCTACTATTATGAATAATACCCTGACAGAAGTATTATCTAAATTGCCAGAATTAAGAGGCAAGCGCGATTGCTCTGGGTTAAGAACAGAGCGCGCTGGTGCTATGAGAGCCATGTCCGATACTGCGTCACAGTTTGCAGAACATGAGGACGGAGAGCTTCATTCTGTGGGTGACGGATCTGATCCAGGGAAACCGGATTCAGAGATCTCTAATTTTAAATTTAAGCTTGAGAACCTCCGTGTATTGCTAGGGGAGGTTTTAGCGGCTCTGAATGACTGTAACACAGTTGCAATTCCATAGAAATTATGTAGGCTGGATAGATACTATGCAGTACCGGTGTGTACTGACGTTTTTCCTATACCTAAAAGGCTTTCAGAAATTATTAGCAAGGAGTGGGATAGACCTGGTGTGCCCTTTTCCCCACCTCCTATATTTAGGAAAATGTTTCCAATAGACGCCACTACACGGGACTTATGGCAGACGGTCCCTAAGGTGGAGGGAGCAGTTTCTACTTTAGCTAAGCGTACCACTATCCCGGGTGGAGGATAGTTGTGCTTTTTCGGATCCAATGGATAAAAAATTAGAAGGTTACCTTAAGAAAATGTTTGTTCAACAAGGTTTTATCTTACAGCCCCTTGCATGCATTGCGCCTGTCACTGCTGCTGCGGCATTCTGGTTTGAGTCTCTAGAAGAGGCCATTCACTCAGCTCCATTGGATGAAATTACGGACAAGCTTAAAGCACTTAAGCTAGCTAATGCATTTGTTTCGGATGCCATTGTACATTTAACTAAACTAACGGCTAAGAACTCCGGATTCGCCATCCAGGCACGCAGAGCGCTATGGCTTAAATCCTGGTCAGCTGACGTTACTTCTAAATCTAAATTGCTTAATATTCCTTTCAAGGGGCAAACCTTATTCGGGCCCGGCTTGAAAGAAATTATCGCTGACATTACTGGAGGTAAGGGTCATACTCTTCCTCAGGACAGGGCCAAATCGAAGGCCAAACAGTCTAATTTTCGTGCCTTTCGAAACTTCAAGGCAGGAGCAACGTCAACTTCCTCCGCCCCAAAACAGGAAGGAACTGTTGCTCGTTACAGACAGGCCTGGAAAATTAACCAGTCCTGGAACAAGGGCAAGCAGGCCAGAAAACCTGCTGCTGCCCCTAAGACAGCATGAAGGGATGGCCCCCTATCCGGAAACGGATCTAGTGGGGGGCAGACTTTCTCTCTTCGCCCAGGCGTGGGCAAGAGATGTCCAGGATCCCTGGGCGTTGGAGATCATATCTCAGGGATATCTTCTGGACTTCAAGGCTTCTCCTCCTCAAGGGAGATTTCATCTTTCAAGGTTATCGGAAAACCAGATAAAGAAAGAGGCATTCCTACGCTGCGTACAAGACCTCCTAGTAATGGGGGTGATCCACCCAGTTCCGCGGACGGAACAAGGACAGGGATTTTATTCAAATCTGTTCGTGGTTCCCAAGAAAGAGGGTACCTTCAGACCAATTTTGGACCTAAAGATCTTAAACAAATTCCTAAGAGTTCCATCATTCAAAATGGAAACTATTCGGACTATCCTACCCATGATCCAAGAGGGTCAGTACATGACCACAGTGGATTTAAAGGATGCCTACCTTCACATACCGATTCACAAAGATCATCATCGGTTCCTAAGATTTGCCTTTCTAGACAGGCATTACCAATTTGTAGCTCTCCCCTTCGGGTTGGCTACGGCCCCGAGAATCTTTACAAAGGTGCTGGGCTCTCTTCTGGCGGTTCTAAGACCGCGAGGCATAGCAGTGGCTCCGTATCTAGACGACATCCTGATACAGGCGTCAAGCTTTCAAATTGCCAAGTCTCATACAGAGATAGTTCTGGCATTTCTGAGGTCGCATGGGTGGAAGGTGAACGTGGAAAAGAGTTCTCTATCACCACTCACAAGAGTCTCCTTCCTGGGGACTCTGATAGATTCTGTAGAAATGAAAATTTACCTGACGGAGGCCAGGTTATCAAAACTTTTAAATGCTTGCCGTGTCCTTCATTCCATTCCACGCCCGTCAGTGGCTCAGTGCATGGAAGTAATCGGCTTAATGGTAACAACAGATGCCAGCCTTCTAGGCTGGGGCGCAATCTGGAATTCCCTGAAGGCTCAGGGATCGTGGACTCAGGAGGAGAAACTCCTCCCAATAAATATTCTGGAGTTAAGGGCAATAGTCAATGCTCTTCTAGCTTGGCCTCAGTTAGCAACACTGAGGTTCATCAGATTTCAGTCGGACAACATCACGACTGTGGCTTATATCAACCATCAAGGGGGAACCAGGAGCTCCCTAGCGATGTTAGAAGTCTCAAAGATAATTCGCTGGGCAGAGTCTCACTCTTGCCACTTGTCAGCGATCCACATCCCAGGCGTGGAGAACTGGGAGGCGGACTTTCTAAGTCGTCAGACTTTTCATCCGGGGGAGTGGGAACTCCATCCGGAGGTGTTTGCTCAACTGGTCCATCGTTGGGGCAAACCAGAACTGGATCTCATGGCGTCTCGCCAGAACACCAAACTTCCTCGTTACGGATCCAGGTCCAGGGACCCGGGAGCGACGCTGATAGATGCTCTAGCAGCCCCTTGGTTCTTCAACATGGCTTATGTGTTTCCACCGTTTCCTCTGCTACCTCGACTGATTGCCAAGATCAAACAGGAGAGAGCATCGGTGATTCTGATAGCACCTGCGTGGCCACGCAGGACCTGGTATGCAGACCTAGTGGACATGTCGTCCTGTCCACCATGGACTCTAACTTTGAGGCAAGACCTTCTAATACAAGGTCCTTTCAATCATCCAAATCTAATTTCTCTGAGGCTGACTGCATGGAGATTGAACGCTTGATCCTATCAAAGCGTGGCTTCTCCGAGTCAGTTATTGATACCTTAATACAGGCACGAAAGCCTGTTACCAGGAAAATCTACCATAAGATATGGCGTAAATACCTGTATTGGTGCGAATCCAAGAGTTACTCATGGAGTAAGGTTAGGATTCCCAGGATATTGTCTTTTCTCCAAGAGGGTTTGGAAAAAGGCTTATCAGCTAGTTCTTTAAAGGGACAGATTTCTGCTCTGTCTATTCTTTTGCACAAGCGTCTGGCAGAAGTTCCAGACGTCCAGGCTTTTTGTCAGGCTTTGGCTAGGATTAAGCCTGTGTTTAAAACTGTTGCTCCTCCATGGAGCTTAAACTTGGTTCTTAAAGTTCTTCAAGGAGTTCCGTTTGAACCCCTTCATTCCATTGATATTAAACTTTTATCTTGAAAAGTTCTGTTTTTGATGGCTATTTCTTCGGCTCGAAGAGTCTCGGAGTTATCCGCCTTACATTGTGATTCTCCTTATCTGATTTTCCATTCAGACAAGGTAGTTCTGCGTACTAAACCTGGGTTTTTACCTAAGGTAGTCTCTAACAGGAATATCAATCAGGAGATTGTTGTTCCATCATTATGTCCTAATCCTTCTTCAAAGAAGGAACGACTTTTGCATAATCTGGACGTAGTCCGTGCCCTGAAATTCTATTTACAGGCAACTAAAGATTTTCGTCAAACTTCTTCCCTGTTTGTCGTTTACTCTGGTCAGAGGAGAGGTCAAAAAGCTTCGGCAACCTCTCTCTCCTTTTGGCTTCGTAGCATAATACGTTTAGCCTATGAGACTGCTGGACAGCAGCCCCCTGAAAGAATTACAGCTCATTCCACTAGAGCTGTGGCTTCCACCTGGGCCTTTAAGAATGAGGCCTCTGTTGAACAGATTTGCAAGGCTGCGACTTGGTCTTCACTTCACACCTTTTCAAAATTTTACAAATTTGACACTTTTGCTTCTTCGGAGGCTGTTTTTGGGAGAAAGGTTCTACAGGCAGTGGTTCCTTCCGTTTAAGTTCCTGCCTTGTCCCTCCCATCATCCGTTGTACTTAGCTTTGGTATTGGTATCCCATAAGTAATGGATGACCCGTGGACTGAATACACTTAACAAGAGAAAACATAATTTATGCTTACCTGATAAATTTATTTCTCTTGTAGTGTATTCAGTCCACGGCCCGCCCTGTCTTTTTTAAGGCAGATCTAAATTTTAATTAATACTCCAGTCACCACTGCACCCTATGGTTTCTCATTTCTCGTCTTGTTTCGGTCGAATGACTGGATATGACAGGTGAGGGGAGGAGCTATATAGCAGCTCTGCTTGGGTGATCCTCTTGCAACTTCCTGTTGGGAAGGGAATATATCCCATAAGTAATGGATGACCCGTGGACTGAATACACTACAAGAGAAATAAATTTATCAGGTAAGCATAAATTATGTTTTTCCCTGCGGGCTGTTAGGCTCGCGGGGGGCAGAAAATGCTTCAATTTATTGCGTCATTCTTGGCGCAAACTTTTTTGGCGCAAAATTTTGTCATTTCCGGCGCCGTAGTTGCCGCCTGAAGTTTGTTCTGTTACGCCAAAAGATGTGGGCGTCGTTTTCAGCGTCAGAGGTTGTTTGGCGCCAATAATGTGGGTGTCATACTTGGCGCCAAAAATGTGGGCGTCATACTTGTTCCACTTTTTCTCACATTATTTAAGTCTCATTTTTTTGTTGCTTCTGGTTGCTAGAGGCTTGTTTGTTTTGCATTTTTCCCATTCCTGAAACTGTCATTTAAGGAATTTGATAAATTTTGCTTTATATGTTGTTTTTTTCTATTACATATTGCAAGATTTTCCATACATTATTCCTGGATCAGAACATACTGAGGGATTCCTGTTGACTGAGATCAGTCCTACCAAAGCTAAGTTCATTTATTTAAAATGTTATGAATGTTTATCTTTAGCTATGGTTTGTAATAAGTTATCATGATAAACTTTTACATGCAGAATCCATTAGTATTTATGCTTTATATATTGCTATTCTTTTTACATCTTATGTACAAGATATACTTAGAAATTTATAAGAATTTTTTTCTGATTCTAATTTAACACCTTAATGACCACAGCACTTTTCCATTTTCTGTCCGTTTGGGACCAAGGCTATTTTTACATTTTTGCGGTGTTTGTGTTTAGCTGTAATTTTCTTCTTACTCATTTACTGTACCCACACATATTATATACCGTTTTTCTCGCCACTAAATGGACTTTCTAAAGATACCATTATTTTCATCATATCTTATAATTTACTATAAAAAAAATTATAAAATATGAGGAAAAATGGAAAAAAACACACTTTTTCTAACTTTGACCCCCAAAATCTGTTACATATCTACAACCAACAAAAAACACCCATGCTAAATAGTTTCTAAATTTTGTCCTGAGTTTAGAAATACCCAATGTTTACATGTTCTTTGCTTTTTTTGTAACTTATAGGGCCATAAATACAAGTAGCACTTTGCTATTTCCAAACTAGCGCTAGTTACATTAGAACACTAATATCTTTCAGGAATCCCTGAATATCCCTTGACATGTATATATTTTTTTTTAGTAGACATCCCAAAGTATTGATCTAGGCCCATTTTGGTATATTTCATACCACCATTTCACCGCCAAATGCGATCAAATACAAAAAATCGTTCACTTTTTCACAAATTTTTTCACAAACTTTCGGTTTCTCACTGAAATTATTTACAAACAACTTGTGCAATTATGGCATAAATGGTTGTAAATTCTTCTCTGGGATCCCCTTTGTTCAGAAATAGCAGACATATATGGCTTTGGCGTTGCTTTTTGGTAATAAGAAGGCCGCTAAATGCCACTGCGCACCACAAGTGTATTATGCCCAGCAGTTAAGGGGTTAATTAGGGAGCTTGTAGGGTTAATTTTAGCTTTAGTGTAGTAGACAACCCCAAGTATTGATCTAGGCACATTTTGGTATATTTCATGCCACCATTTCACCGCCAAATGCGATCAAATTGAAAAAAAAAGTTAAATTTTTCACAATTTTAGGTTTCTCACTGAAATAATTTACAAACAGCTTGTGCAATTATGGCACAAATGGTTGTAAATACTTGTCTGGGATCCCCTTTGTTCAGAAATAGCAGACATATATGACTTTGGCGTTGCTTTCTGGTAATTAGAAGGCCGCTAAATCCTGCTGCGCCTCACACGTGTATTATGGCTAGCAGTGAAGGGGTTAATTAGGGAGTTTGTAGGGAGCTTGCAGGGTTAATTTTAGCTTTAGTGTAGAGATCAGCCTCCCACCTGACACATCCCACCCCCTGATCCCTCCCAAACAGCTCCCTTCCCTCCCCTCCCCCACCCCACAATTGTCCCCGCCATCTTAAGTACTGGCAGAAAGTCTGCCAGTACTAAAATGTGTAGGATCCCCCCTTAGCCCCCAACCTCCCTGATCCCCCCCAAAACCGCTCTCTAACCCTCCCCTCTGCCTCATTGGGGGCCATCTTGGGTACTGGCAGCTGTCTGCCAGTACCCAGTTTGCAAAAAAAAGTGCTTTTTTTTTGTTTGTTTGGTTTTTTTTTCTGTAGTGTAGCTTCCCCCCCCCACACAGACAAACCCCCACCACCTTGCTGATCGTTTTTTTTTAAAAACTTTTTAGACATTTTTTAACATTTGTTAACATTTTTTATTAATGCATTTTCTGTAGCGTAGCGGTTCCCAGCCGCTCCCTCCCCGTGCACGCGCCCGCCCCCGCCCTCCCGTGCACGCGCGCGCCCCCGGCAATCCCCGCCCACGATCCCGCCCCCCTCCACATCACCAGGGCCATCGATGGCCGCCACCCGCCTCCCGGTCCGGCTCCCACCCACCAACGCAGTGAGCCACCGATCTCCGGTGCAGAGAGGGCCACAGAGTGGCTCTCTCTGCACCGGATGGCTTAAAAAGGTTATTGCAGGATGCCTCCATATCGAGGCATCACTGCAATAACCGGAAAGCAGCTGGAAGCGAGCGGGATCGCTTCCAGCTGCTTTCCACACCGAGGACGTGCAGGGTACGTCCTCAGGCGTTAACTGCCTTTTTTTTGAGGACGTACCCTGCACGTCCTCGGTCGTTAAGGGTTTAAAGGCTTTGTCTGACATCTCGCCTTCTAATAAATGTTTAGGTCTTTTTCAAACTTCTTTTTTAGTTGATGAAGTTTCAAATGACCAACAACATAATGAATTATCCTTCTCTGATGGTGTTTTTTTCTCATTCAGAATTTTTCTTCATCAGATATTGACACTAACAAATCTACTTTTTTATTTTTTAATAGAGTACATTTGTTTTGTTCAAAAGGTGTTGATTATTTTGGATATTGAAGTAACTAGTTCTTTGGATTTTAAAGACTAGCTAACATTTAAATTCTGCTTATTTATCTTCTGTGATTTCTTCAGAGGTTTTTTCCAGTTCCTGATACTAGGGAATGGAATAGGCTGAGAATTTTCTTTTAGTCCTTCTTTAAGGTTTTTAAATTGTATTCTTTGCCGGCAGTTAGTTTTGAGGAAAGATTCCTCAAGTTAAGGGGGCTATCTCTACTCCTGCTAATATACTATTATTCTTATAGCAAATAGTATTTATTTTTTTTCCTTCAGATGGTTGTATCTTATTTAGGGAAAATTATTTTCAGGTACTTTTATTAGTCCTGTAATTTATTTTGCTGATGTTGCAATTGCTTCATCTTTCGGGTTGGATACTTTAAGATCAAGTATCGGATTATGATTTGTTTAGCATTGTTAAAAGGACAAAATCTACTACTCGTTTGAAGTTCAGACTAAGTGCTATTGCATTGTCTTGCTATCTTGCATTTGTTGTTTGCGCAAGTCCAGTGTGTTGACTGGTCCTTTAACTTGATTAACATGCTAATAATTTCATTTGTGTTGTCATTTTATTAAATATTTTTGAAAATGAGGTTTAATCTATGTCTTTAGCTATTTTAGCTAGAAGAACTTTGTGATTTTATTCTTGGAATGCTAATTTGATTTCTTAAATCCATATTTCTTTTTTTTCCAAGATAATCAATTATTTGGTTCATAATTGGATTCAATTCTTTAACTGTTACTCTAGGCTTCAAGATTGAGTTCTAAGACTAAAACTTTAAGCTTATATTGGTTTTCTGTTCTTACTAAGGAACGGAATCCTGAATTCTTCCCCAAGTAACATGTTTATAATATGAAGTTTTTTCTTCATTTAAGCCTTTTAAAAGTTCAAAGTCAGCTCCCCTAATTTGCATGTAGGTGCGGTTCTTATTCCAGCTTGGCTGGTAAGGGGCAGGTTAAGACTTTTTTTAAATTTGTTTGGTTCTATTCGGTCCAAACTTCTTAGACTTTGGGTACAGAATAGGATTCAGAGTAAAACCGTCTGTGAGAAGTCTTTTTTCTCTATCATATTCCAGCTATTCCAGTAAGACTAACACTTTCCTGAAGTGCGTTTCAGACCTATATGTTTTGGGTACTGGTGAAGTGCGGCTGGTCACCCATTGGGGCTCAAGCGCTGCTCAGACCTGGAGTTTTCTGGGGTATTTATTCCAGTTTCATTTTAGGAAATGGGTTTTGGGGTTTTATTCAAGACTATTCATTGTTCCAAAGATAAAAAAAATCTTTTTGAATTGTCATATAAGTGTACCATCTTTTAGAATGGTGTTTATATGGTCTATTCTGCCTTTTTGGTCAGTGATGGCATTATTTGTTTACATTAGATACAATAGATGCATATTTTCATTTTCTGTTTTCATTCAGATTATTTTTATTTTCTGAGATTCTCTTTTTTTGACAAGCATTACCAATTGTTGCTTTTCCTTCTGGTCTAGCGACAGCTCTAAGAATCTTTTCAAGGTTCTCAGTGTTCCTTATTTGGACGGTATCATGGTACTGGCTCAGTCTTTTCGTTCTGCGGAATCTCATACGATTCAACTTTGTTGTTTCTTCAAGACATGGTTAGAGGATCTTTTTATCAAAAGCTCCTTGATTCCTCACACAAGGGTCACCTTTTTTAGGTTTCCAGATAGATGGTGTCAATGTTTTTGTCTCTAACAGACAAGTGACAAGTTTATTAGGTTCCGTTTGTCGGAACCTTCAGTCTCTATTATTTCCTTCAAGTTGCTATATATGCTTGGAAGTTTTAGGTTTCATGGCTGCAGCATTGGATTAGATTCCCTTTGCTCATTTCATAGGAAACCTTTCCAGTTTTTTATGCTGAATATTGTTGCAGGGATTCTAGGATATCACTTTTTATATCTTTGAATCCTAATGTTTATCTATCTTGATTCGGTGGTTAAGATCACCATCATTTAGTTCTACAGGTCTCTTCGGTTCTTTCAACCTGGACCATGATCTCTACAGATGCGAGTCTTTTAGGTTGGGAGGCTGTCTGAGGATCTCTGTCAGCACAAGGGGTTTGGAAATCTCAGGAGGCGAGATTACCATTTGATATTTTGGAACTCTGTGCATTCTCAGAGTTCTTCAGTTGGTTTCTTTTTGAAGAAGAGACGTTTATTGTTTTTTCAGACAGACAATGTCACAACTGTGGCGTATGTCAATCATCAGGGTGGCACTATCAGTCCTTAGGCTGTGACAGAAGTATCTCGGATATTTGCTTGGCCTGAATCCAGCTCCTATCTAATTTCTGTGGTCTTTTTCCCAGGTATAGACAATTGGGAAGCGGATTATCTCTGTTAATCAAGCTTTACATCCGGGAGAATGGTCTCTTTACCCAAATATGTTTTTCAATTTTTCAGATGTGAGGGCTTCCAGAAATAGATCTGATGGCACCTCATCTAAACAAGGAATTTCCCAGGGGCCTATTCAGGTCCGGGGATCCTCAGGCGGAAGTAGTGTACGCATTGACACTTCCTTGGAATTATCAATCTGCCTATATTTTTTCATCTCTGGTTCTTCTTTTTAGAGTGATTTTCAATTATCAGAGAGCAATCTTTGGTGTGGCTGGTGGCTCCAGCATGGCCACTCAGGTTTTGGTATATGGTTCTTGCTCGGATGTCCAGTTGCCGATCTTGGCTACTTCCATTAAGGCCAGACCTTATATCTTAACATTTGTTTTTTTCATCAGGAATTCAAATTATTAATTTGATGGTATGAAAATTTAACGCTTAGTATTTAGTCATAGAAGTATCTCTGACTCAGTGTTTAATACTATGTTGCAGGCTCGTAAATCTGTGTCTAGTAGGATTTATTATCGAGTTTGGAAGATTTACATCTTATGATGCTCTTCTTATGAATTCTCTTGGCATTATTTTAGAATTCCTTGGTTTTTATAGTTTCTTCATTAGGTTTTGTCTGCATGTTCCTTGAAGGACAAATCTCTGCTTTTCCTGTGTTGTTTCACAGTAAGAATTGCTAAATCTTTCTGATATTCATTGTTTTGTTCAGGCTTTGGTTCGTATCAAGCCTGTCATTAAGCCAATTTCTCCTCCTTGGAGTCTTAATTTGGTTCTGAAGGCTTTACAGGCTCTTCTGTTTGAGCATATGCTTTCTTTGGACATTAATTACTTTCATGGAAAGTATTGTTCTTTTTAGACATCTCTTCAGCTAGAACAGTTTTTGAATTATCTGTTCTTTCTTGTGAATCTCCTTTTTCTGATTTTTCATCAGGATAAGGTGGTTTTTGCTGTCCTCATTTCAATTTTTTACCTAAAGTTGTGAATTATAACAACATTGGTAGAGGAATTATTGTCCCTTCCTTGTGTCCTAATCCTAAGAATTCTTTGGTAAGATTCTTAAATTTTTTGGATGTGGTAAGAGTTTTGAAATATTATGTTGAAGCTACTCAGATTTCAGACAGACTTCTAGTCTATTTGTTATCTTTTCTGGTTCTACGAAAGGTCAGAAGGCTTCTGTCATTTCTTTGGCATCTTGGTTAAAGCTTTTGATTCATCTTGCTTATTTGGAGTCGGGTTAATCCCCGCCTCAGAGGATTACGGCTCATTCTACTAGGTCAGTTTCTACTTCCTGGACTTTTAAGAATGAAGCTTCTGTTGATCAGATTTGCAAAGCAATAACTTGGTCTTCTTTGCATACTTTTACTAAATTCTACCATTTTGATGCTTTCTCTTCCTCAGAAGCAGTTTTTGGTAGAATAGTACTTCGGGCAGCTGATTCAGTTTGATTCTTCTGCTTATAATTTCAGTTTTTTTCATTGTAAAAATTGAAACTTTTTGATTTGGGTAGTGGATTAATTTTTCAGCGGAATTGGCTGTCTTTATTTTATCCCTCCCTCTCTAGTGACTCTTGCGTGGAAGTTCCACATCTTGGGTATCTGCTATCCCATACGTCACTAGCTCATGGACTCTTGCTAATTTCATGAAAGAAAACATAATTTATGTAAGAACTTACCTGATAAATTCATTTCTTTCATATTAGCAAGAGTCCATGAGGCCCACCCTTTTTGTGGTGGTTATGATTTTTTTGTATAAAGCACAATTATTCCAATTCCTTATTTTTGATGTTTTCGCTCCTTTCTTATCGCCCCACTTCTTGGCTATTCGTTAAACTGAATTGTGGGTGTGGTGAGGGGTGTATTTATAGTCATTTTAAGGTTTGGGAAACTTTGCCCCTCCTGGTAGGAATGTATATCCCATACGTCACTAGCTCATGGACTCTTGCTAATATGAAAGAAATGAATTTATCAGGTAAGTTCTTACATAAATTATGTTTTTCCCCTCATGAGTGCTTGTTAAATTCATTAGTATATCCATACAAGGGGATATCTATGTGGCTGAGAGAGCAGACTGAGTTATTACTCCAGAAGCAGGGTGTAGCCGGTTATGCCATTCTGATCTAGAGATCTCATTCCCGGTATTTAGGTTTGATTATGTGTTGGGACAATTTTTCTTTTTGGCTCTCTGCCTTTATTAATGGTCAGGGATTTTGGAGCCTTTATAAGCTGCGTAATCAGAGCTTCTTTGCGCACTTTTGTGGAGCGTTGCAGAGGCGGAGCTTCATCTGGAGCATTACGCCACGAGGTCTGGCATGCTCTCTTCTCAGTTCTCCGATTGCGATTGGAGGTATTTACAGTGGCAGTTATGGTTTCCTTCTACTGGGATCGTTATTCTCTGTACCGGGAGGTGGTGAGTTGCCACCGGTCTCTGCACTGGGGTTACAGAGGTGCCGAGATCGAATTGCTAAATTTTATTATTTTGTTAAATAAACAAAGTTTGATTGGGTCTCACTATCCATCTATGGAGGACTCGGTTTTCAATTGGACTAAGGAATCTAATCCAATTATTCTGGATTTTAATAAATGTATGTTTTGTGATAAGGCCAGAGTTTATCCCACTGCACAATTTTGCTCAGTCTGCCTGAGTTCTGTTCTACAGTCACAATCTAAAAGGTCTAAAAGACTGTCTTCTCCTGAAAATCTGATTAACCCTTCAGAGCCCTCCACAAGCCGACACTTATGCCTCAGTCCCCTTTTCCTTACATCGCACAAGCAGTGCCCTGCAGCTCTGCTTCTTCCTCCTCTAGGGTTATTTGTTTACCCGTGGATTTTGCAACACAGCTTCATTCGGCTGTTTCTGCGTGCCTTTCCTGGCTCAGGAAAAAGAAAATAAGAAAGATCAAACATGTTTCCTCTTACACTGAAATCAGTATCACTTTGGAGACTGCTTTAGTCAGTCTTTCTCAAAATTCTGAAGACAATTCCTCAGTTGCTTCTGAGGGTGAGATTTCTTCTTCTGAGTCCGCAGTTTTAAAGGTGATGGAGCCAGAATAGATTAATTTCAGGTTTAAGCTTGAACATCTTCACTTTTTACTTAAGGTAGTATTATCTGCTATGTATATTCCTGAGCTTAAGTCAGCTGAGAAACCAAAGATTCCCAAGTTAGACATGGTCTATCAGACCAAACCTAAGGCTCCTGAGGTCTTTCTTGTTCCTGCCCACATGGCAGACTTTATTTCCAAGTAGTGGGAGAAGTCAGGGATTCCTTTCTCCCTGTCTCTAAATTTTAAGTGGATGTTTCCGGTTCCAGACTCTCATTTGGAGCTGTGGAGTATTTTTCCCAAGGTGGACAGCGCTAGTTTCACTCTGGCTAAGCAAACTACTATCCCCCTAGAGGATAGCACCTTCAGAGATCTCATGGACAGAAAGATGGAGGGGTACTTAAGGAAAATGTTTAATCAAATAGGCCTTCTGTTCCAACTGGCTGCGGGTATAACGGCGGTGGCTGGAGCCGCCACCTTCTGGTGCGACTCCTTATTTAAGAGAATTCTGGTGGAGACTCCTTTAAAGGACATCCAGTACCGGATTAAAGACCTTAAGATGGACAATTCCTTTATCTGTGATGCTATTATGCAGATTATCCGACTTAATGCTAACTCTTCTGGTTTTACAGTCATATCTAGGAGGGCTCTTTGGTTGAAGTTGTGGTCTGCTGATGTCTAAATCTAGACTCCTTTCCTTGGCGTTTAAGGGTAAGACCTTATGTGGTCCAGGCCTGGATTCCATGATTTCCACTGTGACCAGGGAAAAGGGGGCATTCCTTACCAGGGCAAGAAATCCAGATCTAAGGGCCGTCAATCTTTCAATTTTCATCCCTTTTGCTCAAATAAGAGACAGTGATCTTCGGCCCCCTCCAAGACAGACCAACCCAAAAGTACTTGGAAGCCTGGTCATTCCTGGAACAAGGCCAAGCAGTCTAAAAAGCCGTCTTCTGACAACAAGTCAGCATGAAGGGGCGGCCCCTGATCCGGGATCGGATCGCGTTGGGAGCAGACTTGCTTGGTTTCAGGACTTTTGGTTTTCGGGATGTTCAAGGTCCCTGTGTTTTAGAGGTGGTCTCTCAGGGATACAAGATAGGTTTTCGATCTTGCCCCCCAAGGGGCAGATTCATTCTGTCAAGGCTTTTGTTCAAACCAGAGCTAGCTTTCACTGGAGTGATTGTCCATAGACAAAGTGTCTCAACAAATTTCTGAGGGTTCCATCAAGATGGAAACTATCAGGTCCATCCTTCCGTTTGACCAAGAGGGTCAATACATGACCACTATAGATCTGAAGGACGCATACCTTCATGTTCCGATCCTCTTGGACCATATACAGTTTCTACGATTTTGCTTTTCTGGGCAACCACTACCAGTTCATTGCGCTTCTCTTTGGTCTTGCTACTGCTCCCAGAATCTTTACAAAGGTGTTGGGAGCTCTTCTAGCGGTGGCCAGGGCTCAGGGAATTGCTGCGGCGCTTTACCTGGACGATATATTGGTTCAAGCTCCATCTTTTCCGTTAGCAAGATGTCACACGGACACACTTTTGTGTCTCCTTCGGTCTCATGGCTGGAAGATAAATCTAAACAAAAGCTCGCTTGTTCCCAGTAACAGAGTGTGCTTCCTGGGAACGATTATAAAATAGACTTATGAATTGTTTGACGGATCAGCGTCAGAATAAGCTCCTATAGTCTTGCCGATTGTTACAATTCACTGGTCGGCCCTCTGTGGCTCAATGTATGGAGATGGTGGGTCTCATGGTAGCTTCCATGGATATTATTCCTTTTGCACGCTTTCATCTGAGACCACTACAGCTATGTATGCTCAGGAAGTGGAACGACGATCACTCCGATCTGTCCCAATTGATCAATGTGGACCAGGCAACAAGAGATTCTCTTTCCTGGTGGCTCTCTCAGACCCATCCGTGTTTTGAGACCATCTTGGGAGATTTTGAATTCAGGCCGCAAGCCAGTTACTAGACTAATTTACCACAAGGTGTGGCGCACTTATCTGTCTTGGTGTGAGGGCAAGGTTTTTCCCTGGCACAAGGGGAAGGGTCCTCAAATTATTTTGTTTCTCCAAGAGGGTTTGGAGAAGGGATTGCTGGCCAGTTCTCTTAAGGGGCAAGCTTTAAAGTTCTATCTTCATGCTGCCAAGGATTTTCAACAATCTTCGTCCTTGTTCATTCTGTATGCTGGAAAGCACATGGGTCAGAAAGCTACTGCGACTACTCCTTTCTTTTTGGTTGAGAAGTGTCATCCTTATGGCATATGTGGCGGTGGGACAACTGCCTCCTGTGAGCATTATGGCTCACTCTACCCGTGCAGTTTCTTTGTCTTGGGCCTTTAAGAAGAAAGCTTCAATGGAACTGATCTGTAAGGCGGTCACTTGGTCTTCTTTACATACTTTTTCTAAGTTTTACAAATTTGATGTTTTTGCCTCAGTTGACGCTTCCTTTGGGAGAAAAGTGCTTCAAGCGGTGGTGCCTTCAGTTCAGTTCTGTCTACCTTGTTTGATCATCCCTGTTTATTCTGTGTCCTCTTTAGCTTGGGTATTGGATTCCCAACAATAGTGAATTAATTTTTGGACTCTCACTGACATTAGAAATTAAACACAATTTATGCTTACCTGATAAATTCTTTTCTTTCATGTAATTAGCAAGAGTCCATGAGCTAGTGACGTATGGGATATACATTCCTACCAGGAGGGGCAAAGTTTCCCAAACCTCAAAATGCCTATAAATACACCCCTCACCACACCCACAAATCAGTTTTACAAACTTTGCCTCCTGTGGAGGTGGTGAAGTAAGTTTGTGCTAGATTCTACGTTGATATGCGCTCCGCAGCAGGTTGGAGCCCGGTTTTCCTCTCAGCGTGCAGTGAATGTCAGAGGGATGTGAGGAGAGTATTGCCTATTTGAATTCAATGATCTCCTTCTACGGGGTCTATTTCATAGGTTCTCTGTTATCGGTCGTAGAGATTCATCTCTTACCTCCCTTTTCAGATCGACGATATACTCTTATATATACCATTACCTCTACTGATTCTCGTTTCAGTACTGGTTTGGCTTTCTACTACATGTAGATGAGTGTCCTGGGGTAAGTAAGTCTTATTTTCTGTGACACTCTAAGCTATGGTTGGGCACTTTTATATAAAGTTCTAAATATATGTATTCAAACATTTATTTGCCTTGACTCAGGATGTTCAACGTTCCTTATTTCAGACAGTCAGTTTCATATTTGGGATAATGCATATGAATCAATCAATTTTTTTCTTACCTTAAAATTTGACTTTTTTTCCTGTGGGCTGTTAGGCTCGCGGGGGCTGAAAATGCTTCATTTCTTTCATGTAATTAGCAAGAGTCCATGAGCTAGTGATGTATGGGATATACATTCCTACCAGGAGGGGCAAAGTTTCCCAAACCTCAAAATGCCTATAAATACACCCCTCACCACACCCACAAATCAGTTTTACAAACTTTGCCTCCTATGGAGGTGGTGAAGTAAGTTTGTGCTAGATTCTACGTTGATATGCGCTCCGCAGCAGGTTGGAGCCCGGTTTTCCTCTCAGCGTGCAGTGAATGTCAGAGGGATGTGAGGAGAGTATTGCCTATTTGAATTCAATGATCTCCTTCTACGGGGTCTATTTCATAGGTTCTCTGTTATCGGTCGTAGAGATTCATCTCTTACCTCCCTTTTCAGATCGACGATATACTCTTATATATACCATTACCTCTGCTGATTCTCGTTTCAGTACTGGTTTGGCTTTCTACTACATGTAGATGAGTGTCCTGGGGTAAGTAAGTCTTATTTTCTGTGACACTCTAAAGCTATGGTTGGGCACTTTTATATAAAGTTCTAAATATATGTATTCAAACATTTATTTGAGACAGTCAGTTTCATATTTGGGATAATGCATATGAATCAATCAATTTTTTTCTTACCTTAAAATTTGACTTTTTTTCCCTGTGGGCTGTTAGGCTCGCGGGGGCTGAAAATGCTTCATTTTATTGCGTCATTCTTGGCGCGGACTTTTTTGGCGCAAAATTTTTTTTCTGTTTCCGGCGTCATACGTGTCGCCGGAAGTTGCGTCATTTTTGACGTTTTTTTGCGCCAAAAGTGTCGGCGTTCCGGATGTGGCGTCATTTTTGGCGCCAAAAGCATTTAGGCGCCAAATAATGTGGGCGTCTTTTTTGGCGCTAAAAAATATGGGCGTCATTTTTGTCTCCACATTATTTAAGTCTCATTATTTATTGCTTCTGGTTGCTAGAAGCTTGTTCACTGGCATTTTTTCCCATTCCTGAAACTGTCATTTAAGGAATTTGATCAATTTTGCTTTATATGTTGTTTTTTCTATTACATATTGCAAGATGTCCCAGATTGACACTGAGTCAGAAGATACTTCTGGAAAAACGCTGCCTGGTGCTGGATCTACCAAAGTTAAGTGTATCTGTTGTAAACTTGTGGTATCTGTTCCTCCAGCTGTTGTTTGTAATGAATGTCATGACAAACTTGTTAATGCAGATAATATTTCCTTTAGTAATGTTACATTACCTGTTGCGGTTCCGTCAACATCTAATACTCAGAGTGTTCCTGTTAACATAAGAGATTTTGTTTCTAAATCCATTAAGAAGGCTATGTCTGTTATTCCCCCTTCTAGTAAACGTAAAAGGTCTTTTAAAACTTCTCATTTTTCAGATGAATTTTTAAATGAACATCATCATTCTGATTCTAATAGTGGTTCCTCTGGTTCAGAGGATTCTGTTTCAGAGGTTGATGCTGATAAATCCTCATATTTATTCAAAATGGAATTTATTCGTTCTCTACTTAAAGAGGTCTTAATTGCATTAGAAATAGAGGATTCTGGTCCTCTTGATACTAAATCTAAACGTTTAAATAAGGTGTTTAAATCTCCTGTAGTTATTCCAGAAGTTTTTCCTGTCCCTGATGCTATTTCTGAAGTAATCTCCAGGGAATGGAATAATTTGGGTAATTCATTTACTCCTTCTAAACGTTTTAAGCAATTATATCCTGTGCCATCTGACAGATTAGAATTTTGGGACAAAATCCCTAAGGTTGATGGGGCTGTCTCTACTCTTGCTAAACGTACTACTATTCCTACGGCAGATAGTACTTCCTTCAAGGATCCTTTAGATAGAAAGATTGAATCCTTTCTAAGAAAAGCTTACTTATGTTCGGGTAATCTTCTTAGACCTGCTATATCTTTAGCGGATGTTGCTGCAGCTTCAACTTTTTGGTTAGAAGCTTTAGCGCAACAAGTAACAGATCATAATTCTCATAGCATTGTTAATCTTCTTCAACATGCTAATAACTTTATTTGTGATGCCATCTTTGATATCATTAGAGTTGATGTCAGGTATATGTGTCTAGCTATTTTAGCTAGAAGAGCTTTATGGCTTAAAACTTGGAATGCTGATATGTCTTCTAAGTCAACTTTGCTTTCCCTTTCTTTCCAGGGTAATAAATTATTTGGTTCTCAGTTGGATTCTATTATCTCAACTGTTACTGGAGGGAAAGGAACTTTTTTACCACAGGATAAAAAATCTAAGGGTAAATTTAGGACTAATAATCGTTTTCGTTCCTTTCGTCACAACAAGGAACAAAAGCCTGATTCGTCACCCACAGGAGCGGTGTCAGTTTGGAAACCATCTCCAGTCTGGAATAAATCCAAGCCTTTTAGAAAACCAAAGTCAGCTCCCAAGTCCACATGAAGGTGCGGCCCTCATTCCAGCCCAGCTGGTAGGGGGCAGATTACGATTTTTCAAAGAAATTTGGATCAAATCAATTCACAATCTTTGGATTCAAAACATTGTTTCAGAAGAGTACAGAATTGGCTTCAAAATAAGGCCTCCTGCAAAGAGATTTTTTCTTTCCCGTGTCCCAGTAAATCCAGCGAAGGCTCAAGCATTTCTGAAATGTGTTTCAGATCTAGAGTTGGCTGGAGTAATTATGCCAGTTCCAGTTCTGGAACAGGGGCTGGGGTTTTATTCAAATCTCTTCATTGTACCAAAGAAGGAGAATTCCTTCAGACCAGTTCTGGATCTAAAAATATTGAATCGTTATGTAAGGATACCAACATTCAAAATGGTAACTATAAGGACTATCCTGCCTTTTGTTCAGCAAGGGCATTATATGTCCACAATAGATTTACAGGATGCATATCTGCATATTCCGATTCATCCAGATCACTATCAGTTTCTGAGATTCTCTTTCCTAGACAAGCATTACCAGTTTGTGGCTCTGCCGTTTGGCCTAGCAACAGCTCCAAGAATTTTTACAAAGGTTCTCGGTGCCCTTCTGTCTGTAATCAGAGAACAGGGTATTGTGGTATTTCCTTATTTGGACGATATCTTGGTACTTGCTCAGTCTTCACATTTAGCAGAATCTCATACGAATCGACTTGTGTTGTTTCTTCAAGATCATGGTTGGAGGATCAATTTACCAAAAAGTTCATTGATTCCTCAGACAAGGGTAACCTTTTTAGGTTTCCAGATAGATTCAGCGTCCATGACTCTGTCTCTGACAGACAAGAGACGTCTAAAATTGATCTCAGCTTGTCGAAACCTTCAATCACAATCATTCCCTTCGGTAGCCTTATGCATGGAAATTCTAGGTCTTATGACTGCTGCATCGGACGCGATCCCCTTTGCTCGTTTTCACATGCGACCTCTTCAGCTCTGTATGCTGAACCAGTGGTGCAGGGATTACACAAAGATATCTCAATTAATATCTTTAAAACCGATTGTACGACACTCTCTGACGTGGTGGACAGATCACCATCGTTTAGTTCAGGGGGCTTCTTTTGTTCTTCCGACCTGGACTGTAATTTCAACAGATGCAAGTCTGACAGGTTGGGGAGCTGTTTGGGAATCTCAGGAGGTGAGATTACCAATCAATATTTTGGAACTCCGTGCAATTTTCAGAGCTCTTCAGTCATGGCCTCTTCTAAAGAGAGAATCGTTCATTTGTTTTCAGACAGACAATGTCACAACTGTGGCATACATCCATCATCAAGGAGGGACTCACAGTCCTCTGGCTATGAAAGAAGTATCTCGAATACTGGTATGGGCGGAATCCAGCTCCTGTCTAGTTTCTGCGGTTCATATCCCAGGTATAGACAATTGGGAAGCGGATTATCTCAGTCGCCAAACGTTACATCCGGGCGAATGGTCTCTTCACCCAGAGGTATTTCTTCAGATTGTTCAAATGTGGGGACTTCCAGAAATAGATCTGATGGCCTCTCATCTAAACAAGAAACTTCCCAGGTATCTGTCCAGATCCAGGGATCCTCAAGCGGAAGCAGTGGATGCATTGTCTCTTCCTTGGAAGTATCATCCTGCCTATATCTTTCCGCCTCTAGTTCTTCTTCCAAGAGTAATCTCCAAGATTCTGAAGGAATGCTCGTTTGTTCTGCTGGTGGCTCCAGCATGGCCTCACAGGTTTTGGTATGCGGATCTTGTCCGGATGGCCTCTTGCCAACCGTGGACTCTTCCGTTAAGACCAGACCTTCTGTCGCAAGGTCCTTTTTTCCATCAGGATCTCAAATCCTTAAATTTGAAGGTATGGAGATTGAACGCTTGATTCTTAGTCAAAGAGGTTTCTCTGACTCTGTGATTAATACTATGTTACAGGCTCGTAAATCTGTATCTAGGAAGATATATTATCGAGTCTGGAAGACTTACATTTCTTGGTGTCTTTCTCATCATTTTTCCTGGCATTCTTTTAGAATTCCGAGAATTTTACAGTTTCTTCAGGATGGTTTGGATAAAGGTTTGTCTGCAAGTTCCTTGAAAGGTCAAATCTCTGCTCTTTCTGTTCTTTTTCACAGAAAGATTGCTAATCTTCCTGATATTCATTGTTTTGTACAAGCTTTGGTTTGTATAAAACCTGTTATTAAGTCAATTTCTCCTCCTTGGAGTTTGAATTTGGTTCTGGGGGCTCTTCAAGCTCCTCCGTTTGAACCTATGCATTCATTGGACATTAAATTACTTTCTTGGAAAGTTTTGTTTCTTTTGGCCATCTCTTCTGCTAGAAGAGTTTCTGAATTATCTGCTCTTTCTTGTGAGTCTCCTTTTCTGATTTTTCATCAGGATAAGGCAGTGTTGCGAACTTTTTTTTAAATTTTTACCTAAGGTTGTGAATTCTAACAACATTAGTAGAGAAATTGTGGTTCCTTCATTATGTTCTAATCCTAAGAATTCTAAGGAGAGATCATTGCATTCTTTGGATGTAGTTAGAGCTTTGAAATATTATGTTGAAGCTACTAAGACTTTCCGAAAGACTTCTAGTCTATTTGTTATCTTTTCCGGTTCTAGGAAAGGTCAGAAGGCCTCTGCCATTTCTTTGGCATCTTGGTTGAAATCTTTAATTCATTATGCTTATGTCGAGTCGGGTAAAACTCCGCCTCAAAGGATTACAGCTCATTCTACTAGGTCAGTTTCTACTTCCTGGGCGTTTAGGAATGAAGCTTCGGTTGATCAGATTTGCAAAGCAGCAACTTGGTCTTCTTTGCATACTTTTACTAAATTCTACCATTTTGATGTGTTTTCTTCTTCTGAAGCAGTTTTTGGTAGAAAAGTACTTCAGGCAGCTGTTTCAGTTTGATTCTTCTGCTTATAATTTCAGTTTTTTTCATTATAAGATTTAAACTTTATTTGGGTGTGGATTACTTTCAGCGGAATTGGCTGTCTTTATTTTATCCCTCCCTCTCTAGTGACTCTTGCGTGGAAGATCCACATCTTGGGTAGTCATTATCCCATACGTCACTAGCTCATGGACTCTTGCTAATTACATGAAAGAAAACATAATTTATGTAAGAACTTACCTGATAAATTCATTTCTTTCATATTAGCAAGAGTCCATGAGGCCCACCCTTTTTTGTGGTGGTTATGATTTTTTTGTATAAAGCACAATTATTCCAATTCCTTATTTTTTATGCTTTCGCACTTTTTTCTTATCACCCCACTTCTTGGCTATGCGTTAAACTGATTTGTGGGTGTGGTGAGGGGTGTATTTATAGGCATTTTGAGGTTTGGGAAACTTTGCCCCTCCTGGTAGGAATGTATATCCCATACGTCACTAGTTCATGGACTCTTGCTAATATGAAAGAAATGAATTTATCAGGTAAGTTCTTACATAAATTATGTTTTCTTTCTTGGACAAACCTGTCCTGTTTTTTATTTACGGGGCAGTTATTTTTCCTTTCTTCCGGCACCTCTATACCCTCTTACTTTTCCTTTTCCTCTGCTGAATTACTGGGGAAGTGGGAGCGATACTTAATGCTCTGGCTGGGGTGTATTTTACTCCTCCTGGTGGCCAGGTGTTGTATTCCCAACATTAATGAATGAATTTGTGGACTCTCACTGCCAAGAAAGAAAATAATCAGGTAAGCATAAAGTTTGCTATTCCTGACATAGCATGCTTACAGTTTAGTATGTAATATCGACGAAATCATACAGTTCAGTACCGCACATCTCCCCATCATACCGTTCAGTAGGACATATCTCCCATCATACAGTTCAGTAGGACATATCTCCCCATCATATAGTTCAGTAACGCTCATCTCCCCATCATACAGTTGTACCTGTATGGCATCCAGCAATCTGTTTAAACCAGGGTTGGCCAATTCCAGTCCATTCTCTCTGCAGTAAAATAAAGCATCTTGTGCTGTGTGTTTCTTTGCAAGGAGAAAATTAAAACCCGGACTGTTGGTGACACTTAAGGACTGGAGTTGGCCAGCCCTAATCTAAATCTTTCCTTATTCCTGAGTTCATTATGAAACATCTCCCCATCATACAGTTCAGTAACGCACATCTCCCCATCATACAGTTCAGTAACGCACATCTCCCCATCATACAGTTCAGTAACGCACATCTCCCCATCATACAGTTCAGTAACGCACATCTCCCCATCATACAGTTCAGTAACGCACATCTCCCCATCATACAGTTCAGTAACGCACATCTCCCCATCATACAGTTCAGTAACGCACATCTCCCCATCCATACAGTTCAGTAACGCACATCTCCCCATCCATACAGTTCAGTAACGCACATCTCCCCATCCATACAGTTCAGTAACGCACATCTCCCCATCATACAGTTCAGTAACGCACATCTCCCCATCATACAGTTCAGTAACGCACATCTCCCCATCATACAGTTCAGTAACGCACATCTCCCCATCATACAGTTCAGTAACGCACATCTCCCCATCATACAGTTCAGTAACGCACATCTCCCCATCATACAGTTCAGTAACGCACATCTCCCCATCATACAGTTCAGTAACGCACATCTCCCCATCATACAGTTCAGTAACGCACATCTCCCCATCATACAGTTTAGTAACGCACATCTCCCCATCATACAGTTTAGTAACGCACATCTCCCCATCATACAGTTTAGTAACGCACATCTCCCCATCATACAGTTTAGTAACGCACATCTCCCCATCATACAGTTCAGTAACGCACATCTCCCCATCATACAGTTCAGTAACGCACATCTCCCCATCATACAGTTCAGTAACGCACATCTCCCCATCATACAGTTCAGTAACGCACATCTCCCCATCCATACAGTTCAGTAACGCACATCTCCCCATCCATACAGTTCAGTAACGCACATCTCCCCATCCATACAGTTCAGTAACGCACATCTCCCCATCCATACAGTTCAGTAACGCACATCTCCCCATCATACAGTTCAGTAACGCACATCTCCCCATCATACAGTTCAGTAACGCACATCTCCCCATCATACAGCTCAGTAACGCACATCTCCCCATCATACAGTTCAGTAACGCACATCTCCCCATCATACAGTTCAGTAACGCACATCTCCCCATCCATACAGTTCAGTAACGCACATCTCCCCATCCATACAGTTCAGTAACGCACATCTCCCCATCATACAGTTCAGTAACGCACATCTCCCCATCATACAGTTCAGTAACGCACATCTCCCCATCATACAGTTCAGTAACGCACATCTCCCCATCATACAGTTCCGTAACGCACATCTCCCCATCATACAGTTCAGTAACGCACATCTCCCCATCATACAGTTCAGTAACGCACATCTCCCCATCATACAGTTCAGTAACGCACATCTCCCCATCATACAGTTCAGTAACGCACATCTCCCCATCATACAGTTCAGTAACGCACATCTCCCCATCATACAGTTTAGTAACGCACATCTCCCCATCATACAGTTTAGTAACGCACATCTCCCCATCATACAGTTTAGTAACGCACATCTCCCCATCATACAGTTTAGTAACGCACATCTCCCCATCATACAGTTTAGTAACGCACATCTCCCCATCATACAGTTCAGTAACGCACATCTCCCCATCATACAGTTCAGTAACGCACATCTCCCCATCATACAGTTCAGTAACGCACATCTCCCCATCATACAGTTCAGTAACGCACATCTCCCCATCATACAGTTCAGTAACGCACATCTCCCCATCATACAGTTCAGTAACGCACATCTCCCCATCATACAGTTCAGTAACGCACATCTTCCCATCATACAGTTCAGTAACGCACATCTCCCCATCATACAGTTCAGTAACGCACATCTCCCCATCAGTACAGTTGTACCTGTATGGCATCCAGCAATCTATTTAACCAGGGTTGTCCAACTTCAGTCCATTCTATCTGCAGTAAAATAAAGCATCTTGTGCTGTGTGTTTCTTTGCAAGGAGACAATTAAAACCCTGACTGTTGGTGACACTTTAGGACTGGAGTTGGCCAGCCCTTATCTAAACCTTTCTTTATTCCTGAGACAGCATGATTAGAGTTCATTATGAAACATCTCCCCATCATACAGTTCAGTAGGACACATCTCCCCATCATACAGTTCAGTAGGACACATCTCCCCATCATACAGTTCAGTAGGACACATCTCCATCATACAGTTCAGTAGGACACATCTCCCCATTATATAGTTCAGTAGGACACATCTCCCATCATACAGTTCAGTAGGACACATCTCCCCATCATACAGTTCAGTAGGACATATCTCCCCATCATACAGTTCAGTAGGACACATCTCCCCATCATACAGTTCAGTAGGACACATCTCCCCATCATACAGTTCAGTAGGACACATCTCCCCATCATACAGTTCAGTAGGACACATCTCCCCATCATACAGTTCAGTAGGACACATCTCCCCATCATACAGTTCAGTAGGACACATCTCCCCATCATACAGTTCAGTAGGACACATCTCCCCATTATATAGTTCAGTAGGACACATCTCCCATCATACAGTTCAGTAGGACACATCTCCCCATCATACAGTTCAGTAGGACACATCTCCCCATCATACAGTTCAGTAGGACACATCTCCCCATCATACAGTTCAGTAGGACACATCTCCCCATCATACAGTTCAGTAGGACACATCTCCCCATCATACAGTTCAGTAGGACACATCTCCCCATCATACAGTTCAGTAGGACACATCTCCCCATCATACAGTTCAGTAGGACACATCTCCCCATCATACAGTTCAGTAGGACACATCTCCCCATCATACAGTTCAGTAGGACACATCTCCCCATCATACAGTTCAGTAGGACACTGCTCCCCATCATACAGTTCAGTAGGACACTGCTCCCCATTTTTACAAACTCATACATTTATAATAAACATTACAATTAACTCATTGGTAGTCATCTTCTGCCACATAATAAGACAGCCACAGTGCAGCTGCCTCTTTGCACAGAACTAGTGCTCCCTCTCTATCTTCATTTGCTTTCTAGCCATTCTCACTGCTCTCTCGATCTGCTACCACTGCCCTCTCTATGTTCATCTTCACTCTATCCGCTCCCATTGCCCTCTCTATCTTCATCTGCACTATAGCCGCTCCCAGTGCCCTCTCTATCTTCATCTGCGCTCTATCCGCTCCCACTGCCCTCTCTATCTTCATCTGCACTATATCCGCTCCCACTGCCCTCTCTATCTTCATCTGCACTATATCCGCTCCCACTGCCCTCTCTATCTTCAGCTTCACTCTATTCGCTCCCACTGCCCTCTCTATCTTCAGCTTCACTCTATCCGCTCCCACTGCTCTCTATATCTTCATCTGCACTCTAGCCGCTCCCACTGCACTCTATATCTTCATCTGCACTCTAGCCGCTCCCACTGCACTCTATATCTTCATCTGCACTCTAGCCGCTCCCACTGCCCTCTCTATCTTCAGCTTCACTCTATCCGCTCCCACTGCCCTCTATATCTTCATCTGTACTCTAGCCGCTCCCACTGCCCTCTCTATCTTCATCTGCACTCTAGCCGCTCCCACTGCCCTCTCTATCTTCATCTGCACTCTAGCCGCTCCCACTGCCCTCTCTATCTTCAGCTTCACTATAGCCGCTCCCACTGCCCTCTATATCTTCATCTGCACTCTAGCTGCTCCCACTGCCCTCTATATCTTCATCTGCACTCTAGTTGCTCCCACTGCCCTCTATATCTTCATCTGCACTCTAGCCGCTCCCACTGCACTCTATATCTTCATCTGCACTCTAGCCGCTCCCACTGCCCTCTCTATCTTCAGCTTCACTCTATCCGCTCCCACTGCCCTCTATTTCTTCAGCTTCACTATATCCGCTCCCACTGCCCTCTATCTTCATCTGCACTCTAGCCGCTCCCACTGCACTCTATATCTTCATCTGCACTCTATCCGCTCCCACTGCCCTCTATATCTTCATCTGCACTCTATCCGCTCCCACTGCACTCTATATCTTCATCTGCACTCTAGCCGCTCCCACTGCACTCTATATCTTCATCTGCACTCTAGCCGCTCCCACTGCCCTCTCTATCTTCATCTGCACTCTATCCGCTCCCACTGCCCTCTCTATCTTTATCTGCACTCTATCCGCTCCCACTGCCCTCTATCTTCATCTGCACTCTAGCCGCTCCCACTGCACTCTATATCTTCATCTGCACTCTATCCGCTCCCACTGCCCTCTATATCTTCATCTGCACTCTATCCGCTCCCACTGCACTCTCTATCTTCATCTGCACTCTAGCCGCTCCCACTGCACTCTATATCTTCATCTGCACTCTAGCCGCTCCCACTGCCCTCTCTATCTTCAGCTTCACTCTATCCGCTCCCACTGCCCTCTATTTCTTCAGCTTCACTATATCCGCTCCCACTGCCCTCTATCTTCATCTGCACTCTAGCCGCTCCCACTGCACTCTATATCTTCATCTGCACTCTATCCGCTCCCACTGCACTCTATATCTTCATCTGCACTCTAGCCGCTACCTAATAGCCTCCTCTACTTACCTTGTTTATCGCCTACCAGGAATTTCAGAGAAAAACTTACCCCATATAGCGGATAATTGTTAGCCCTTTTGCTATCGCTCCATTTAAACAGAAATAGAGCCATGCTTTTTTTATTTACCTATGAAAAAAATATATATATTTTTTTTATTAGAATTCACAAGGTATTGATATAGGTAAGTTTTATACCTCCTTCTGCGATTATAACAAAAAAATGTACTTTTCTTCTATAAGATACGAGTCCACGGATTCATCCTTGTGGGATATTATCCTCCTGCTAACAGGAAGTGGCAAAGAGCACCACAGCAGAGCTGTCTATATAGCTCCTCCCTTGACTCCACCCCCTAGCCATTCTCTTTGCCTACTCTAAGTACTAGGAAGGGTAAAGTGAAAGAGTTTTTTATTTTAAATGGTACCGGTGTGTACTATTTTCCCTCAGGCAGCAGATGGATGAAGACTTCTGCCTGGAGGCTGATGATCTTAGCAGTTGTTACTAAGATCCAGTGCAGTTCCCACAGAATGGTTGAGGAGTACTTAAGAAACTTCAGTGTGAGGAACGTTTTTCATGCTATAAGCAGTGAGGTATGTTCAGTCATTTTTTTCTGGAGAGACTGTGTTATTTCAGAATTGGCTGACAGTATCCCCATGAGGGAGAGGGTAAGCAGTAATCCTAAAGTATAAAGAGGGGTATTACTGAGCTTGCATATATGGGCTATATAAAAATGGTTGTCACTGATGTTTGAATGTTTGTGGGCAAACGTTTACATATCTGGGAGTGCAGATAACGTTTTTATGCTTTATTAAGAAGGTTACACATGGCTTCATTTCTGGGTTTATGAACCCACATTGCTAGGTTTTTAGACCGCTCTGGTGCGGTTAATTTAGGCTGTGAGACATCGAGTGAGATGGGCGGGGCCTATTTTCGTGCCTCAGTTGCGCAGTTGTTTTTCTCAAGCAAACAGCAAGCTCCAAATCCGGTGGGCCTTTGTGAGCTGTATTGGGCCAAATCGAAGGTTTAACCCGGTTTTACAGACCCCTGAGGGCAGGTAGGCGCCACAGCAGGGCTGTGGCGAGGTGCAGGGGGTGCTTTTTATTGAAATAAACGTTTTATAATTTTCCGTTTTTTCTGGTAAGGGTTAAGTATTCCTTTCCTTGTGGGGCAAACTTAGCTGCAGAATTGGGATGCTTCTATCATAAAATTGGGACAATTTTATTGTTTTCAAGCAGTTTTGGAAAAATTGTATGCTTTTTTTCTCTTAAAGGCGCAGTACCGTTTTTTTCAGATTGTTATTTTTTCACTAAATAAAGTGTTTTCAAGCCTGTTTGTGGTCGTCCCTAGCCTGTTTAACATGTCTGACATTGAAGAAAGCCAATGTTCCATGTGTTTAGAAGCCATTGTGGAACCCCCACTTAAAATGTGTCCCTTCACCCTGCAAGATATGGCCGCAGTTATGTCTACTACCCTCACAGAGGTATTATCTAAACTGCCTGGTTTGCAGGGGAAGCGCAGTAGGTCCGGTATGAGAGTAAATGCTGAGCCCTCTGGCGCTTTATTAGCCATCTCCGATGTACCCTCACAATGTTCTGAATTGGGGGTGGGGGAATTGCTATCTGAGGGAGAGCTTTCTGATTCAGGAAAGATGTTCCCTCAAACAGACTCAGATATGACGGCTTTTAAGTTTAAGCTTGAACACCTCCGCATGTTGCTCAGGGAGGTTTTAGCGACTCTGGATGATTGGGACCCTATTGTAATTCCACCAGAGAAATTGTGTAAAATGGATAGGTATCTAGAGGTTCCTACTTACACTAATGTTTTTCCGGTCCCTAAGAGGATTTCGGACATTGTTACTAAGGAATGGGATAGACCAGGCATTCCGTTCTCTCCCCCTCCTACTTTTAAGAAAATGTTTCCCATATCTGACACCATTCGGGATTCATGGCAGACGGTCCCTAAGGTGGAGGGAGCTATTTCTACCCTAGCTAAGCGTACAACTATACCTATTGAGGACAGTTGTGCTTTCAAAGATCCTATGGATAAAAAATTAGAGGGTCTTCTAAAGAAAATATTTATTCATCAGGGTTTTCTTCTGCAACCTATAGCGTGCATTGTTCCTGTAACTACTGCAGCTGCTTTTTGGTTCAAGGCTCTTGAGGAGGCTCTTAAGGTTGAGACCCCATTGAATGATATTTTAGATAGAATTAAGGCTCTTAAGCTAGCTAATTCTTTTTTACAGATGCCGCTTTTCAACTGGCTAAATTAGCGGCAAAGAATTCAGGTTTTGCCATTTTAGCGCGTTATGGCTTAAGTCCTGATGTGTCATCAAAATCTAAGCTATTAGCTATTCCCTTCAAGGGTAAGACCCTATTCGGGCCTGAACTGAAGGAGATCAATTCCGACATCACTGGAGGAAAAGGCCATGCCCTTACTCAGGATAAGACAAATAGAATGAGGGCCAAACAAAATAATTTTCGTTCCTTTCAAAACTTCAAAGGTGGTCCCGCTACCCCCTCCCCTGCCACAAAGCAGGAGGGGAATTTTGCTCAATCCAAGTCAGTCTGGAGACCTAACTAGACCTGGAATAAAGGTAAACAGGCCAAGAAGCCCGCTGCTGCTACCAAGACAGCATGAAGGGGCAGCCCTCGATCCGGGACCGGATCTAGTGGGGGGCAGACTTTCTCTCTTCGCTCAGGCGTGGGCAAGAGACGTTCAGGATTCCTGGGCATTAGAAATTGTGACCCAGGGGGTTATCTTCTAGAATTCAAAGATTCTCCTCCAAGGGGGAGATTTCATCTTTCACGGTTGTCTGTAAACCAGACAAAAAGAGAGGCGTTCTTACGCTGTGTAGAAGACCTATATACTGTGGGGGTAATCTGCCCAGTTCCAAAAGCAGAACAGGGGCAGGGGTTTTACTCCAATCTGTTTGTGGTTCCCAAAAAAGAAGGAACCTTCAGACCGATTTTAGATCTCAAGATCCTAAACAAATTTCTCAGAGTCCCATGTTTCAAGATGGAGACCATTCAGACTATTTTACCAATGATCCAGGAGGGTCAATATATGACCACCGTGGATTTGAAGGATGTGTATCTTCACATCCCTATCCACAAAGATCATCACCAGTTCCTCAGGTTCGCCTTCCTGGACAAGCATTACCAGTTTGTGGCTCTTCCCTTCGGATTGGCCACAGCTCCCAGAATTTTCACAAAGGTGCTAGGGTCCCTTCTGGCGGTTCTAAGGCCGCGGGGCATAGCAGTGGGGCCCTATCTGGACGATATCTTGATTCAGGCGTCAGCTTACCATCTAGCCAAATCTCACACGGACATCGTGTTGGCTTTTCTAAGATCTCACGGGTGGAAGGTGAACATAAAGAAAGTTCACTTGTCCCTCTCACAAGAGTTCCATTCCTGGGAACTCTGATATACTCGGTAGACATAAAAAAAATTCTTACGGAGGTCAGAAAATCAAAGATCTTAACCACCTGCCAAGCGCTTCATTCCATTCCTCGGCCGTCAGTGGCTCAGTGTATGGAGGTAATTGGATTAATGGTAGCGGCAATGAACATAGTTCCGTTTGCTCGCTTGCATCTCAGACCACTGCAACTATGCATGCTCAGACAGTGGAATGGGGACTATGCAAATTTATCTCCTCAGATAAATATGGATCAAGAGACCAGAGACTCTCTTCTTTGGTGGTTGTCACAGGATCATCTGTCCCAGGAAATGTGTTTCCGCAGGCCAGCATGGGTCATAGTGACGACGGACGCCAGCCTTTTGGGCTGGGGTGCAGTCTGGAATTCCCTAAAGGCACAGGGTGTGTGGACTCAGGAGGAGGCTCTCCTTCCAATAAATATTCTAGAACTGAGAGCAATATTCAACACGCTTCAGGCGTGGCCTCAGCTGGCTTCGGCCAAATTCATAAGATTCCAGTCGGGCAATATCACGACTGTAGCATATATCAATCATCAAGGGGGAACAAAGAGTTCTCTAGCGATGATAGAGGTTTCCAAAATAATTCGATGGGCAGAGACTCACTCTTGCCATCTATTAGCAATCTATATCCCAGGAGTGGAGAACTGGGAAGCGGATTTTCTAAGTCGACAGACTTTTCATCCGGGGGAGTGGGAGCTCCATCCGGAGGTGTTTGCACAATTGATTCATCAATGGGGCACACCAGAATTGGATCTGATGGCGTCTCGTCAGAATGCCAAACTTCCTTGTTACGGGTCCAGATCGAAGGATCTCCAAGCAGTACTGATAGATGCTCTAGCAGTACCTTGGTCGTTAAACCTGGCTTATGTGTTTCCTCCCTTTCCTCTCCTTCCTCGTCTGACTGCCAGAATCAAACAGGAGAGGGCTTCGGTAATTTTGATAGCACCTGCGTGGCCACGCAGGACTTGGTATGCAGACCTGGTGGAAATGTCATCTCTGCCACCGTGGAAACTGCCACTGAGACAGGACCTTCTCATTCAAGGTCCGTTCCAGCATCCAAATCTAGTTTCTCTGCGGCTGACTGCCTGGAGATTGAACGCTTGATTTCTCTTGTAAGGTGTATCCAGTCCACGGGTTCATCCATTACTTGTGGGATATTCTCCTTCCCAACAGGAAGTTGCAAGAGGACACCCACAGCAGAGCTGTCTATATAGCTCCTCCCCTAACTGCCACCCCCAGTCATTCTCTTGCAACTCTCGACAAGAAAGGAAGTATCAAGAGATATGTGGTGACTTAGTGTAGTTTTATCTTCAATCAAAAGTTTGTTATTTTTAAACGGTACCGCCGTTGTACTGTTTTACTCTCAGGCAGAAATTAGAAGAAGAATTCTGCCTGGAGGTTTGATGATCTTAGCGGTTTGTAACTAAGGTCCATTGCTGTTCTCACACATAACTGAAGAATATGGGAAAACTTCAGTTGGGGGAACGGTCTGCAGATTACCTGCTTTGAGGGATGTTCAGTATTTTTATTTCTAGAGAGATGAATAAGTTCTAGAAAATGCTGACAGAGCCTTGTGTATTTGAGGTAAGCCTGATGCAGTGATTTAACAGCGACTGGGATCATGCTTACAAAACAGGGCAATACTCATATTACTTAGTGACAAAACGTTTACATGATTTCATAAATAGGACGTTTTTTCTCTGAGTGAGATGAGTCTTTATTTGGGGCCTAGTTTCCACATGGCTAGTCAGATACTCCTAGGAGTATTTTCTTAAGGCCCTTCTAACATCCAGTAACATGGTGGGAGGGGCCTATTTTAGCACTCTAACTACGCAGTTTTAATTCAGACTGAGACATCCAGCTTCCCTAGAGGTTTCCTCTGGCATCTGAGGACCATTTCAAAGGGGTTATTTCTGCACAAAATCGTTTTTGAGGGCAGGTAGGAGCCTCAGCAGAGCTGTGGCAAGGTGCTCAATTGACTTTTAACGTTTTTTAACGTTTTTCAATCCGGTTTGGGGCCTAAGGGGTTAATCATCCATTTGCAAGTGGGTGCAATGTTGCTTTAGTCCCTTACACACACTGTAAAAATTTCAAAGACTTTACTGTATTTTTACACTGTTTTGCAGTTTAAGTGCTAGTTTTTTTCTCTTAAAGGCACAGTAAGGTTTTTGTTTAATTGCTGTTTCACCTTTATTAAAGTGTTTTCCAAGCTTGCTTGTCTCATTACTAGTCTGTTAAACATGTCTGACATAGAGGAAACTCCTTGTTCAATATGTTTTGAAGCCATGGTGGAACCCCCTCTTAGACGACATTCTGATACAGGCGTCGAGTTTTCAAATCGCCAAGTCCCATACGGACATTGTTCTGGCCTTTCTGAGGTCTCACGGGTGGAAGGTGAACGAAGAAAAGAGTTCTCTCTCCCCTCTCTCACAAGAGTTTCCTTCCTAGGAACACTGATAGATTCAGTAGAAATCAAAAATTTTCTGACAGAGGTCAGGTTGTCAAAGCTTCTAACTTCCGGCCATGCTCTTCATTCCACTTCTCGGCCGTCAGTGGCTCAGTGTATGGAAGTAATCGGCCTAATGGTAGCGGCAATGGACATAGTTCAGTTTGCCCGCCTACATCTCAGACTACTGCAACTTTGTATGCTCAATCAGTGGAATGAGGATTAGATTTGTCCCCTCTGCTAAATCTGGAACGACAGATGCCAGCCTTCTGGGCTGGGGCGCGGTCTGGAACTCCCTGAAGGCTCAGGGTTCGTGGACTCAGGAGGAAGCCCTCCTTCCGATAAACATTCTGGAACTGAGAGCGATATTCAATGCTCTTCAGGCTTGGCCTCAACTAGCTGCGGTCAGGTTCATCAGTTTTCAGTCGGACAATATCACGACTGTAGCCTATATCAACCATCAGGGGGGAACAAGAAGCCCCCTGGCAATGTTGGAGGTTTCAAAGATAATTCTATGGGCAGAGGTTCACTCTTGACTCAGAAATATATCAGAGCGCCAACAATAGAAGGCAGGGTCCCAAATAAACCAAAAACAACTTCACAGGTGTGTTTCCAGTGTGTTTATTACAACACAATCAGAACAATAATGGTTAACTTTCCAACTATATTTGTTGTGTATCTTGCGATACAATGAGAACAATTGGGTTATAGCCCAATATTGTACTTTAACAATATTGGATACCAAAATTAACAAACAGTCAATCTAGATCAATTTATTATAAAATCACAATTTTCAGGATATTAAAAACAGATTTATAAAAAAAATTAATTAAAAACAATCTTAATGTCCCTCATGGATCCATGTTAACAGTCTAGTGCTTGGTCCAACCATTCATTGGAGCAAATATAAACTCAATTTTGGAGCTTTTTTAACACCAATACCTGCCTGTAGGCAGATTTGGAGCTTCTGGTGATCCGGTTTAAACTCCCTCTATCAAAACATTAAATGTGATAACCTGTATTTCACAAACAATACCTTTTACAGGTCAAAGCAAGTTGATGGAGAACGATATATAATCAAACTCTCACTGACAGCTTACAATCGTAATCAATCAGGGTTAACTGAATAAAATCCCCTTAAAAAAGGATCCTATAACCTTTTGCAGCGGTGTAAAACATACAAAATAACAAATGAATGTACAATTAACAACTCCGTTAGTGAATAAATTAGTTGGTGCTGTATTTCAGTGATGCATATGATTGCAGTGCAAATTGATTATAGTGTTTGCTACTGGACTTGGTCCAAGCCAGAGAACCCACTTCACAATAAACAATAATTCAGTGTCTCCTAAAAAAACAATACACAAACTGATTTGGAAAATTTTTCAAAAACGTGATAAAATAATAAAGTCTGGTGTATAAATGTGGTGGTGTAATGAAAAGCAATTGCAGTAAAAAAACAGTCTGGTGATTAATCCTCAGCTCAGTGTTCAATCCAAAAAGAAAAATGAAAAAATATAATAAAAATCTTTTGAAGTGTCAAACTGAACCAATTGTGGATGAGTTTGTGCGATGCTTGACAACCTTAAATTCGAACAGTTTATATGCCAAAAGTCAATGTGTTAGGTGTTTAATTTTCCTCACGGTCCTATGTGTGCGAGATTTTTGAGTCAGCCCTGGGTCCCTTTGCTCTCAAGCGTGCGGTCCCTCAGCCCTTTCAAGCCTTTGTTCCCTCTGCTTGCTAGCTCACGGTCCCTCTGCCGAAAAAATATATGATAGTGTAGATTGCTACAAATAAGTATAGAATTTGAAATGAAACTTACCAGCCAACGCATTTCGGTCAAATAGTGACCTTTCTCAAGACTGGTTTTATCTATCGGACAGGGCGTTTAAATACCCTGTCGCAAATTACCTTTCTATAGTACCGGAAGTGTTTGTTTAAGACCTCCGTTTTTTGATATATTCCTCTCTGTTTCATGTTATCATGTAATTCCAACTGTAGGAATCTATATAGTCCTAATATTGTTTAAAATCAAATATTAAAAGTCGTCGTATAGTTATTTTGAGGGCTATTTCCTAACCCGATTTTAGTCCGTTTTCATTGGTTATTCTGGTAGCCTATATTGCTTCTGTAATTGGCTGCCCTTAGGGGTGTGTGACATATAGGTTTTCTTATTGGATGTTTAGCTCTGTGTGTGTACTTATACTTCCCTATGATTGGCCTATATTCAAACTTCATTATAGTTAGTTTAAAATATCGCTACAGGGGGAACCAACCTTTATTTATCAGCTTTAGCTGTATTTCCTAATATTCATGAACTAAAGCTGATAAAGGTCGGTTTCCCCTGTAGCGATATTTTAAACTAACTATAATGAAGTTTGAATATAGGCCAATCATAGGGAAGTATAAGTACACACACAGAGCTAAACATCCAATAAGAAAACCTATATGTCACACACCCCTAAGGGCAGCCAATTACAGAAGCAATATAGGCTACCAGAATAACCAATGAAAACGGACTAAAATCGGGTTAGGAAATAGCCCTCAAAATAACTATACGACGACTTTTAATATTTGATTTTAAACAATATTAGGACTATATAGATTCCTACAGTTGGAATTACATGATAACATGAAACAGAGAGGAATATATCAAAAAACGGAGGTCTTAAACAAACACTTCCGGTACTATAGAAAGGTCATTTGCGACAGGGTATTTAAACGCCCTGTCCGATAGATAAAACCAGTCTTGAGAAAGGTCACTATTTGACCGAAAACGCGTTGGCTGGTAAGTTTCATTTCAAATTCTATACTTATTTGTAGCAATCTAGAAACATAGATATTGACGGCAGATAAGAGCCATAGGCCCAGCAAGTCTGCCCGACCTTACCTAACAGTATAAACTTATCTAGTTCGTAGGATAGCCCTATGCTTGTCCCATGCATTTTTAAAGTCCCCCACAGTGTTTGTTGCTACTACCTCTTGAGGAAGTTTATTCCATAAATCAATCACTCTTTCTGTAAAGAAGTGCTTCCTCAAATTACTCCTGAATCTACTACCCTTTAGCTTGAGCTCATGACCCCTTGTTCTTGAATTTTCCATTTTATGTAAAATACCCACAGCCTCAGTTTTACTAAACCCTTTAATGTACTTGAAAGTTGCTATCATATCACCTCTTTCCCTTCTCTCCTCTAAGCTATACATATTTAGGTCATTGAGCCTATCCTGGTAAGTTTTATTTTTTAGACCATGTACCATTTTGGTAGCCCTCCTTTGCACAGATTCAAGTTTGTTAATATCCTTCTGAAGATATGGTCTCCAGAACTGCACACAATACTCAAGATGAGGCCTAACTAATGATCTATAAAGTGGCATAAGAACCTTACTATTTCTGCTGCAAATACCTCTACCAATACATCCAAGCATTCTGCTAGCCTTACTTGGATGTATTGGTAGAGGTATTTGCAGCAGAAATAGTAAGGTTCTTATGCCACTTTATAGATCATTAGTTAGGCCTCATCTTGAGTATTGTGTGCAGTTCTGGAGACCATATCTTTCGGCAGAGGGACCGTGAGCTAGCAAGCAGAGGGAACAAAGGCTTGAAAGGGCTGAGGGACCGCACGCTTGAGAGCAAAGGGACCCAGGGCTGACTGAAAAATCTCGCACACATAGGACCGTGAGGAAAATTAAACACCTAACACATTGACTTTTGGCATATAAACTGTTCGAATTTAAGGTTGTCAAGCATCGCACAAACTCATCCACAATTGGTTCAATTTGACACTTCAAAAGATTTTTATTATATTTTTTCATTTTTCTTTTTGGATTGAACACTAAGCTGAGGATTAATCACCAGACTGTTTTTTTACTGCAATTGTTTTTCATTACACCACCACATTTATACACCAGACTTTATTCTTTTATCACGTTTTTGAAAATTTTTCCAAATCAGTTTGTGTATTGTTTTTTTAGGAGACACTGAATTATTGTTTATTGTGAAGTGGGTTCTCTGGCTTGGACCAAGTCCAGTAGCAAACACTATAATCAATTTGCACTGCAATCATATGCATCACTGAAATACGGCACCAACTAATTTATTCACTAACGGAGTTGTTAATTGTACATTCATTTGTTATTTTGTATGTTTTACACCGCTGCAAAAGGTTATAGGATCCTTTTTTAAGGGGATTTTATTCAGTTAACCCTGATTGATTACGATTGTAAGCTGTCAGTGAGAGTTTGATTATATATCGTTCTCCATCAACTTGCTTTGACCTGTAAAAGGTATTGTTTGTGAAATACAGGTTATCACATTTAATGTTTTGATAGAGGGAGTTTAAACCGGATCACCAGAAGCTCCAAATCTGCCTACAGGCAGGTATTGGTGTTAATAAAGCAACAAAATTTAGTTTATATTTGCTCCAATGAATGGTTGGACCAAGCACTAGACTGTTAACATGGATCCATGAGGGACATTAAGATTGTTTTTAATTAATTTTTTATAAATCTGTTTTTAATATCCTGAATATCCTGAGGATTGTGATTTTATAATAAATTGATCTAGATTGACTGTTTGTTAATTTTGGTATCCAATATTGTTTAAGTACAATATTGGGCTATAACCCAATTGTTCTCATTGTATCGCAAGATACACAACAAATATAGTTGGAAAGTTAACCATTATTGTTCTGATTGTGTTGTAATAAACACACTGGAAACACACCTGTGAAGTTGTTTTTGGTTTATTTGGGACCCTGCCTTCTATTGTTGGCGCTCTGATATATTTCTGAGTCTTTGTATTTCCCATTTTGACCACTAGGGGTCAATCTATCCGAGCTAAGGGTCATTTTCAGCAGGCGCTGGGTGAATCTGTCTAAGAGGTTCACTCTTGCCATCTCTCAGCTATCCATATCCCAGGAGTAGAGAACTGGGAGGCGGATTTTCTAAGTCGGCAGACTTTTCATCCGGGGGAGTGGGAGCTCCATCCGGAGGTATTTGCCCAGCTGATTCAACTATGGGGCAAACCAGAACTGGATCCCCAGGCAGTGCTGATAGATGCTCTAGCAGTGCCCTGGTCCTTCAGCCTGGCTTATGTGTTTCCACCATTTCCTCTCCTCCCTCGTCTGATTGCCAAGATCAAGCAGGAGAGAGCTTCTGTGATTTTGATAGCACCTGCGTGGACACGCAGGACTTGGTATGCAGATCTGGTGGACATTTCATCCCTTCCACCATGGACTCTGCCGCTGAGGCAGGACCTTCTACTACAAGGTCCTTTCAATCATCCAAATCTAATTTCTCTGCGACTGACTGCTTGGAGATTGAACGCTTGATTTTATCAAAACGTGGTTTCTCCGAGTCGGTCATTGATACCTTAATTCAGGCTCGAAAGCCTGTCACCAGGAAAATCTATCATAAGATATGGTGTAAATATCTTCATTGGTGTGAATCCAAGGGTTACTCATGGAGTAAAGTCAGGATTCCTAGGATATTATCCTTTCTCCAATAAGGATTGGAGAAGGGATTGTCAGCTAGTTCCTTAAAGGGACAGATTTCTGCTCTGTCTATTCTTCTGCACAAGCGTCTGGCAGATGTTCCAGATGTTCAGGCGTTTTGTCAGGCTTTAGTTAGAATCAAGCCTGTGTTTGAACCTGTTGCTCCACCATGGAGTTTAAATTTAGTTCTTAAAGTTCTTCAAGGGGTTCCGTTTGAACCTCTGCATTCCATAGATATCAAGCTTTTATCTTGGAAAGTTCTGTTTTTGGTATCTATCTCTTCGGCTCAAAGAGTTTCAGAGTTATCTGCCTTACCTTATCTGATCTTCCATGCAGATAAGGTTGTTTTGCGTACCAAACCTGGGTTTCTTCCTAAGGTGGTATCTAATAAGAATATCAATCAGGAGATTGTTGTTCCGTCACTGTGTCCTAATCCTTCTTCAAAGAAGGAACGTCTATTACACAATCTTGACGTGGTTCGTGCTTTAAAGTTTTATTTACAAGCTACTAAGGATTTTCGTCAAACATCTGCATTGTTTGTTGTCTACTCTGGACAGAGGAGAGGCCAAAAGGCTTCGGCATCTTCTCTTTCTTTTTGGCTAAGAAGTATAATACGCTTAGCTTATGAGACTGCTGGCCAGCAGCCTCCTCAAAGAATTACAGCTCATTCCACTAGAGCGGTAGCTTCCACATGGGCTTTTAAAAATGAGGCCTCTGTTGAACAGATTTGTAAGGCAGCGACTTGGTCTTCGCTTCATACTTTTTCTAAATTCTACAAATTTGATACTTTTGCTTCCTCGGAGGCTATTTTTGGGAGAGAGGTCTTGCAGGCAGTGGTGCCTTCCGTTTAAGTTCCTGCCTTGTCCCTCCCTTCATCTGTGTCCTAAAGCTTTGGTATTGGTATCCCACAAGTAATGGATGAACCCGTGGACTGGATACACCTTACAAGAGAAAACAAAATTTATGCTTACCTGATAAATTTCTTTCTCTTGTGGTGTATCCAGTCCACGGCCCGCCCTGTCACTTTAAGGCAGGTGTTTTTTATTTTTACAGTCACCACTTCACCCTATAGTTTCTCCTTTTTCTTGCTTGTCTTCGGTCGAATGACTGGGGGTGGCAGTTAGGGGAGGAGCTATATAGACAGCTCTGCTGTGGGTGTCCTCTTGCAACTTCCTGTTGGGAAGGAGAATATCCCACAAGTAATGGATGAACCCGTGGACTGGATACACCACAAGAGAAATAAATTTATCAGGTAAGCATAAATTTTGTTTTTATCTAAGCGGGGATTCTCTGAGTCGGTCATAGATACCTTGATTCAGGCTCGAAAGCCTGTCACTAGGAAAATTTACCATAAGATATGGCGTAAATATCTTTATTGGTGCGAATCCAAAGGCTACTCATGGAGTAAGATCAGGATTCCTAGGATTTTGTCCTTTCTCCAAGAAGGATTGGAGAAGGGGTTATCAGCTAGTTCCCTAAAGGGACAGATATCTGCTTTATCAATTTTACTGCACAAGCGTCTGGCAGATGTTCCAGACGTTCAGTCATTTTGTCAGGCTCTGGTTAGAATCAAGCCTGTGTTTAAACCTGTTGCTCCGCCATGGAGTTTGAATTTAGTTCTTAAAGTTCTTCAAGGGGTTCCGTTAGAAGCTTAATATCTATGGAATGCATAGGTTCAATCTTGGAAAGTTCTGTTTTAAGTTGCTATCTCTTCGGCTCGAAGAGTTTCTGAACTCTCTGCATTGCAATGCGACTCGCCTTATCTTGTTTTCCATTCCGATAAGGTGGTTTTGCGTACCAAACCTGGATTCCTTCCTAAGGTTGTTACTAATAAGAATATTAATCAGGAAATTGATGTTCCTTCTCTGTGTCCTAACCCTTCTTCTAAGAAGTAGCGTCTGTTACACAACTTGGACGTGTTTCGTGCTTTGAAGTTTTACTTGCAAGCGACCAAAGATTTCAGTCAAACATCTTCTCTGTTTGTTGTCTATTCTGGAAAACGTAGAGGTCAAAAAGCTACGGCTACCTCTCTTTCTTTTTGGCTGAAAAGCATCATCCGGTTGGCATACGAGACTGCTGGACAGCAGCCTCCTGAAAGGATTACAGCTCACTCTACTAGAGCGGTGGCTTCCACATGGGCTTTTAAAAATGATGCTTCTGTTGAACAGATTTGTAAGGCTGCGACTTGGTCTTCCCTTCATACCTTTTCCAAATTTGATACTTTTGCTTCTTCGGAGGCTATTTTTGGGAGAAAAGTTCTTCAAGCAGTGGTGCCTTCCGTTTAGCCATCTGTCTTGTCCCTCCCGTTCATCCGTGTCCTGTAGCTTTGGTATTGTATCCCACAAGTAAAGGATGAATCCATGGACTCGTCGTATCTTATAGAAGAAAAGTAAATTTATGCTTACCTGATAAATTAATTTCTTCTATGATACGAGTAGTCCACGGCCCGCCCTGTCATTTTAAGACAGATTATATTTTTTGATTTAAAACTTCAGTCACCTCTGCACCTTTTAGTTTCTCCTTTTTCTTCCTATACCTTCGGTCGAATGACGGGGGTGGAGTCAAGGGAGGAGCTATATAGACAACTCTGCTGTGGTGCTCTTTGCCACTTCCTGTTAGCAGGAGGATAATATCCCACAAGTAAAGGATGAATCCGCGGACTCGTCGTATCATAGAAGAAATCAATTTATCAGGTAAGCATAAATTTACTTTTTCACAATCTTTGGGTTTCCCACTGAAATTCTTTACATACAGCTTGTGTAGTCATAACACAAATAGTTATAAAAGCTTCTCTCGAATCCCCTTTTTACACAAAAAGCAGACATACAGGGCTTTACCATTGATTTTTGGTAATTAGAAGACCGCTAATTGCACCACACCGGCAGTGAATGGAGTTAGTTAGCTAGCAAGGTTAATATTATATTTGTGTAGTTATTACCTGACACCTCCATGATTCCTCCCAATAAGCTCAGCAGTACCCGCCGCACCTCCTCATCTTCCGCAGTACCCCCCACGTCTCCTCATCTTCCGCAGTACCCCCTGCGTCTCCTCATCTTCCGCAGTACCCCCTGCGTCTCCTCATCTTCCGCAGTACCCCCTGCGTCTCCTCATCTTCCGCAGTACCCGCCGCACCTCCTCAGCTTCCGCAGTTCCCCCCCGCGTCTCTTCATCTTCCGCAGTACCCGCCGCACCTTCTCAGCTTCCGCAGTACCCCCCGCGTCTCCTCATCTTCCGCAGTACCCGCCGCACCTCCTCAGCTTCCGCAGTACCACCCCCCACGTCTCCTCATCTTCCGCAGTACCCCCTGCGTCTCCTCATCTTCCGCAGTACCCCCCGCGTCTCCTCATCTTCCACAGTACCCCCCGCGTCTCCTCAGCTTCCGCAGTACCCCCGCGTCTCCTCAGCTTCCGCAGTACCCCCCGCGTCTCCATCTTCCGCAGTACCCCCCCGCGTCTCCATCTTCCGCAGTACCCGCCGCACTTTCTCAGCTTCCGCAGTACCCCCCGCGTCTCATCTTCTGCAGTACCCGCCGCACCTCCTCAGCTTCTGCAGTACCCCCCCGCGTCTCCTCAGCTTCTGCAGTACCCCCCCGCGTCTCCTCAGCTTCTGCAGTACCCGCTGCACCTCCTCAGCTTACGCAGTACCCGCCGCACCTCCTCAGCTTCAGCAGTACCTTCACACGTCCTCAGCTATATCAGTGCCCCCACTTCTCCTCAGCTTCAGCAGTACCTTCACACGTCCTCAGCTATATCAGTGCCCCCCACTTCTCCTCAGCTTCAGCAGTACCTACACACGTCCTCAGCTATATCAGTGCCCCCACTTCTCCTCAGCTTCAGCAGTACCTTCACACGTCCTCAGCTATATCAGTGCCCCCACTTCTCCTCAGTTTCACCAGTACCTTCACACGTCCTCAGCTATATCAGTGCCCCCGCACCTCCTCAGCTTCAGCAGTACCTTCACACGTCCTCAGCTATATCAGTGCCCCCACTTCTCCTCAGCTTCAGCAGCACCTTCACACGTCCTCAGCTATATCAGTGCCCCCGCACCTCCTCAGCTTCAGCAGTACCTTCACACGTCCTCAGCTATATCAGTGCCCCCCACTTCTCCTCAGCTTCAGCAGTACCTACACACGTCCTCAGCTATATCAGTGCCCCCACTTCTCCTCAGCTTCAGCAGTACCTTCACACGTCCTCAGCTATATCAGTGCCCCCACTTCTCCTCAGCTTCAGCAGTACCTTCACACGTCCTCAGCTATATCAGTGCCCCCACTTCTCCTCAGCTTCAGCAGTACCTTCACACGTCCTCAGCTATATCAGTGCCCCCCACTTCTCCTCAGCTTCAGCAGTACCTTCACACGTCCTCAGCTATATCAGTGCCCCCCACTTCTCCTCAGCTTCAGCAGTACCTTCACACCTCCTCAGCTATATCAGTGCCCCCCACTTCTCCTCAGCTTCAGCAGTACCTTCACACCTCCTCAGCTATATCAGTGCCCCCCACTTCTCCTCAGCTTCAGCAGTACCTTCACACGTCCTCAGCTATATCAGTGCCCCCCACTTCTCCTCAGCTTCAGCAGTACCTTCACACGTCCTCAGTTATATCAGTGACCCCACTTCTCCTCAGCTTCAGCAGTACCTACACACGTCCTCAGTTATATCAGTGCCCCCCACTTCTCCTCAGCTTCAGCAGTACCTACACACGTCCTCAGTTATATCAGTGCCCCCCACTTCTCCTCCGCTTCAGCAGTACCTACACACGTCCTCAGCTATATCAGTGCCCCCCACTTCTCCTCCGCTTCAGCAGTACCTTCACACGTCCTCAGCTATATCAGTGCCCCCGCACCTCCTCAGCTTCAGCAGTACCTTCATATGTCCTCAGCTATATCAGTCACCCCACTTCTCCTCAGCTTCAGCAGTACCTTCACACGTCCTCAGCTATATCAGTGACCCCCACTTCTCCCAAGCTTTACTTAGAGCCTTAGCACCTACCCAACTACACAAGAGGTCTCAAACCTTCTTGGGTGCACATGCACTGCCTCAGCTATACAAGTATGTGTCTTAGCTACATCTGCTCTCAAAAACCTGCTAAGCTTTACACCCTTGCACGTTCTCACCCACACTTGCGGCCTTTAAGTTCATCGGCTATTTTGTTCTTGTACCTCCTATGCTTGACCTGCTTCTTTGCACCTCATTAATGGGATCCCCTCTTCCTTATTAACTACATATGCATAGTCCATTGTATTTCACCAGCTCCTCTCAGCTATGCCCGAGTTAGATGAGCCAATGGGGCCTATTTATGAAAGGCCTGTCGGACATGATCCGACATTGCGGATCATGTCCGACAGACCTCGCTGAATGCGGAGAGCAATACACTCTCCGCATTCAGCATTGCACCAGCCGCTCTTGTGAACTGCTGGTGCAATGCCGCCCCATGCAGATTCGCGGCCACTAGCAGGGGGGTGTCAATCAACCCGATCGTATTCGATCAGGTTGAATTGCGACAATGTCTGTCCGCCTCCTCAGAGCAGACGTACAGGTTATGGACCGCTGCTTCATAACTGGTGTTTCTGGCGAGTCTGAAGGCTTGCCAGAAACACAGGGCTTCAAGCTCCATACGGAGCTTAATAGACCCCAATATCCTTGCTAAATCTGTTACATTATCTCCAGAGCCCCTCTTCAGCTGCTCCTGCATCTCACCTGTTTTTTTGTTTCCATGCCATTTTTTTTTTTTTTTTTTTTTATCCTTGTTCTTTTTTTTTTCTTGTGGTTTTTTTTTTTCTTTTCTTTTCTTTAATCCAGTATACATATGTTATGTCCCCTCCCGCACGCTTTGTCACTTCTCCTGGTAACATATTTGCCAACTACCTGCTGAGTCTGTGTGTGATCCCAAAGACCAAACACCTGTGTCATTCCGGCAGGATCCATACGAAGGTGCATAGTGCTGTATCCAAACCCCACAAGTGTCCGCACTGCTCCAAAACCTTCGCCAACGGCTCCTACTTGGCCCAGCACGTGCGCATCCACTCGGGGGCCAAGCCGTACAGCTGCAGCTACTGCCAGAAGGCCTTCCGCCAGCTCTCTCACCTCCAGCAGCACACACGGTAAGGGGGGGCCGAGGAGAGAGCTGGGGTAGTCTCAACACCAGCATGCCCCCTCCTCCCCCTACCAGTCGCATGCACACGTGTCTGAATGGAAACAGGTCAGGGGATGGACCTCCTCCTGTTCGCTCATTTCACCCACATTCCCCTTTTCCTTCCCATCCCCTGCCTGCCTTTTTTGTTGTTTTTCCCAGTATGTTGTAATAATATATATTTTTATTTTTCTACTTTATCAGAATTCACACTGGAGACCGCCCCTATAAATGCGTTCATCCGGGCTGTGACAAGGCATTCACCCAGCTGTCTAACCTGCAGGTACGGACATGTTACCTGTGGTTATGTTAATTCAGCATTGTCCTCTTTCTTACACTGATGCTTTGTATGTTCATTTATTCACCTGGCCCTGTTTATCTTTGCTTTTTGTGCTATTCTTTATTTTAACTTTCAAATTTCTTGATCATAGTCTCATCGGCGACAGCATAATAAAGACAAGCCATTCAAGTGCCATAACTGTCATCGAGCATATACGGACTCGTCTGCCCTGGATGTTCACATGTCAACTCACACAGTAAAGCATGCCAGGGTTTACACCTGCTCCATCTGCAGTCGAGCATACACCTCAGTGAGTACAGTGAGATTTTATCAGCTTATGACCCTCTCTCTCTTGATCACTGTTCAATGTCTTCTCTGCTTTTTTATTTCTAGGAGACATATCTGATGAAGCATATGAGAAAGCACAATGCACCAGATGTTCCGCAGCAAGCATCTCCCTCACAGGTCCTGACTTCTCAGGCACATTACACCCCAGTTTCTCAAGCCCAGGCACCTGATGGGCCTCAGTGCTCCTTTGACATGAATCCCTTCAAGACTGATCATCACAAAAACTTATGTTTGACTGTGTCCACCAGCACCATACAAGTGGAACATTTGGCTAGTTCTTAAAGGGAAAGAAAGCATAAACTAAACACCTATACGGGGGTGGGTGAAATGGGATATGGGATTTGCCCCAACAGTGCAGAGAGAAGAAGCTCCTAACAGGAGCGAGGAATGGGGGATCCGCTGTGGCATGGGGCAAGCAAAGCAGCACCCTCAGGCAGGGGCAAGAGCTACAGCAGAAAATTACAACAACAACCCTATCTCAATGTGAAAGAAGATATGGAGTGCCCACCTCTAATGGAGGGGAATGAGAAGCCTGCCCAAATGTAAGGAAGGCTTTGCTATAGATATACAAGGTCTAAATGTAAGGTTAATAAAAGATTACAGACCAATGGGAATGGCTCAGAGACATCCTAGTATGTCCTCATATGGTGAGGAAAGAATTCAGCATCCTGACGATATCCAAGTGCTGTGCCAGCTCCTAGGATTGACCAGGGAATGCTCATGTAATAAACTCATTATGGAAATCTGTATATGTTCCTGCAGGATTGGGCACTGCCATTAGGACGTCTAGTGTTATGAATTGACAAGTAAAGGGAGGGGAGTTATAACTCTTTGTATCTTTTATATTGGAGGTCTTTTTTCCCCGCCTCCCCCCTCCCTGGACCTTGGCACAGTCTGGGGCTGTGATACAAGAGACTGCAGAGCATGGCTCTGGTTAGAGAGTGATGAAGCAGATAGCTGGGGGGGGAGCACGGAGGGGCTAAAAAACCCATCTTGATCTGGTTATGCTTATCGGAAGGGGCAGCATGTGTGCTGACATACCAATGTATAAATATATACGCTATGCTGTGTATATACCTGCTGTAGCCTGTTATATTATAGAAGGGATGGGCTACACCTGACATTTCCCCCAGTCACTTTTCTATCATTCTTATTTTTTTTAATGATATTTTTATACTTTTCCCTTACATTCACCTTACTCTGCCCTTTACTCATACCTTCTCTGCTGCATACACAAACCGTAGCCTAACATTTTAAGTTTATATGAAACTCATTTAAAGAATTTAAAAAAAAAAGGAATAACATTAATAAAGTATCCCCTGCCCAATGGTGGGAACTGGTCTGTTGCCATTTACTGGCGATCTGCTTCCTTCCCTTGTTTTTAGTACCATGTATAGAAATAAACTTGTGTACACAGCGTATTCAGGTCCTGTGCTATAAACACGTGGGAAGGGGTATTGCATAATGATCAGCATGAAGTATGCAATGAGGTTAGTGTACAAACATAACAAGTGGGAGTTGTATGACATACATGAGCTGACATCAAGAAGTTGTTTAATATCTACCAGTTGAGGTGCTATGAGCAGTAGGAACTGTGTGATATCTGCAGGTTGAGGCGCTATGAGCAGGAGGAGCTGTGTGATATCTGCAGGGTGAGGCGCTATGAGCAGGAGGAGCTGTGTGATATCTGCAGGTTGAGGCGCTATGAGCAGTAGGAACTGTGTGATATCTGCAGGTTGAGGCGCTATGAGCAGGAGGAGCTGTGTGATATCTGCAGGTTGAGGCGCTATGAGCAGGAGGAGCTGTGTGATATCTGCAGGGTGAGGCGCTATGAGCAGGAGTAGCTGTGTGATATCTGCAGGTTGAGGCGCTATGAGCAGGAGTAGCTGTGTGATATCTGCAGGTTGAGGCGCTATGAGCAGGAGTAGCTGTGTGATATCTGCAGGGTGAGGCGCTATGAGCAGGAGGAGCTGTGTGATATCTGTAGATTGAGGCGCTATGAGCAGGAGTAGCTGTGTCATATCTGCAGGTTGAGGCGCTATGAGCAGTAGGAGCTGTGTGATATCTGTAGGTTGAGGCCCTATGAACAGGAGGAGCTGTGTGATATCTGCAGGTTGAGGCGCTATGAGCAGGAAGAGCTGTGTGATATCTGCAGGGTGAGGCGCTATGAGTAGGAGGAGCTGTGTGATATCTGCAGGTTGAGGCGCTATGAGCAGTAGGAGCTGTGTGATATCTGTAGGTTGAGGCGCCTATGAGCAGTAGGAGCTGTGTGATATCTGCAGGTTGAGGCGCTATGAGCAGGAGGAGCTGTGTGATATCTGAGGGTGAGGCGCTATGAGTAGGAGGAGCTGTGTGATATCTGCAGGTTGAGGCGCTATGAGCAGGAGGAGCTGTGTGATATCTGCAGGTTGAGGCGCTATGAGTAGGAGGAGCTGTGTGATATCTGCAGGTTGAGGCGCTATGAGCAGGAGGAGCTGTGTGATATCTGTAGGTTGAGGCGCTATGAGCAGGAGGAGCTGTGTGATATCTGTAGGTTGAGGCGCTATGAGTAGTAGGAGCTGTGTGATATCTGCAGGTTGAGGTGCTATGAGCAGGAGGAGCTGTGTGATATCTGCAGGTTGAGGCGCTATGAGCAGGAGGAGCTGTGTGATATCTGCAGGTTGAGGCGCTATGAGCAGGAGGAGCTGTGTGATATCTGCAGGTTGAGGCGCTATGAGCAGGAGGAGCTGTGTGATATCTGCAGGTTGAGGCGCTATGAGCAGGAGGAGCTGTGTGATATCTGCAGGTTGAGGCGCTATGAGCAGGAGGAGCTGTGTGATATCTGCAGGTTGAGGCGCTATGAGCAGTAGGAGCTGTGTGATATCTGCAGGTTGAGGCGCTATGAGCAGGAGGAGCTGTGTGATATCTGCAGGTTGAGGCGCTATGAGTAGGAGGAGCTGTGTGATATCTGCAGGTTGAGGCGCTATGAGCAGGAGGAGCTGTGTGATATCTGCAGGTTGAGGCGCTATGAGCAGGAGGAGCTGTGTGATATCTGCAGGTTGAGGCGCTATGAGCAGGAGGAGCTGTGTGATATCTGCAGGTTGAGGCGCTATGAGCAGTAGGAGGA
>NW_026511423.1:60912-133171 GCF_027579735.1 Bombina bombina | reverse complement strand
TTATGCTTACCTGATCAAATTACTTTGTCCAACGGTGTGTACGGTCCTCGGCGTCATCCTTACTTGTGGGAATATTCTCTTCCCCAACAGGAAATGGCAAAGAGTCCCAGCAAAGCTGGCCATATTGTCCCTCCCTAGGCTCGCCCACCCCAGTCATTTCGACCGACGGAACTGGAGGAAATATATATAGGAGAAACCCATATGGTACCGTGGTGACTGTAGTTAGAGAAAATAATTCATCAGACCTGATTAAAAATCCAGGGCGGGCCGTGGACCGGACACACCGTTGGAGAAAAGTAAATTTATCAGGTAAAGCATAAATTCTGTTTTCTCCAACATTGGTGTGTCCGGTCCACGGCGTCATCCTTACTTGTGGGAACCAATACCAAAGCTTTAGGACACGGATGAAGGAGGGAGCAAATCAGGTTACCCTAAACGGAAGGCACCACAGCTTGCAAAACCTTTCTCCCAAAAATAGCCTCCGAAGAAGCAAAAGTATCAAATTTGTAAAATTTGGCAAAAGTGTGTGCAGTGAAGACAAGTCGCTGCCCTTACATATCTGGTCAACAGAAGCCCGTTCTTGAAGGCCCATGTGGAAGCACAGCCCCTAGTGGAGTGAGCTGTGATTCTATCAGGAGGCTGCCGTCCGGCAGTTCATAAAGCCAATCTGATGATGCTTTTAAGCCAAAAGGAAAGAGGTAGAAGTCGCTTTTTGAACCTCTCCCTTTTACCAGAATAAACAACCAAACAAGGAAAGATGTTTGTCTGAAAATCTTTTTGTAGCCTCTAAATAGAATTTTAGAGCACGGATTACGTCCAAATTGTGTAACAATCGTTTCCTTCTTTGAAACTGGATTCGGACATAGAGAAGGTACAACTATCTCCTGGTTAATATTTTTGTTAGAAACACCTTAGGAAGAAAACCAGGATTAGTACGCAAAACCACCTTATCTGCATGGAACACCAGAAAGGGCGGAGAAACACTGCAGAGCAGATAACTCTGAAACTCTTCTAGCAGAAGAAATTGCAACCAAAAACAAAACTTTCCAAGATAGTAACTTAATATCTATGGAATCTAAAGGTTCTAACGGAACCCCTTGAAGAAATGAAAGAACTAAATTGAGACTCCAAAGGAGTAAAGGTTGTAAACAGCCTGATGAGAAATGTTTCCCTGAATCTGAAATTTCTCCCTCAGACCAAAACCTCCCTGGCCCCCTCAGAATGGTGTAGGGGCCCTTCAGAAACATATATCAGCGTCGTCATGCTCTTCAGTAACTAAAACAGAGCAGTCGCGCTTACGCTGATAAGTGGGCATTTTGGCTAAAATGTTTTTGATAGAATTATCCATTACAGCCGTTAATTGTTGCATAGTAAGGAGTATTGGCGCGCCTAGATGTACTAGGGGCCTCCTGAGTGGGCAAGACTGGTGTAGACGAAGGAGGGAATGATGCAGTACCATGCTTACTCCCCTCACTTGAGGAATCATCTTGGGCATCATTTTCATTGTCACATAAATCACATCTATTTAAATGAGAAGGAACCTTGGCTTCCCCACATTCAGAACACAGTCTATCTGGTAGTTCAGACATGTTAAACAGGCATAAACTTGATAACAAAGTACAAAAAAACGTTTTAAAATAAAACCGTTACTGTCACTTTAAATTTTAAACTGAACACACTTTATTACTGCAATTGCGAAAAAGATGAAGGAATTTGTTCAAAAATTCACCAAAATTTCACCACAGTGTCTTAAAGCCTTAAAAGTATTTGCTTTAAACCCTTAAAAATAACGGAACCGGAGCCGTTTTGATCTTTAACCCCTTTACAGTCCCTGGTATCTGCTTTGCTGAGACCCAACCAAGCCCAAAGGGGAATACGATACCAAATGACGCCTTCAGAAAGTCTTTTCTATGTATCAGAGCTCCTCACACATGCGACTGCATGTCATGCTTCTCAAAAACAAGTGCGCAATACCGGCGCGAAAATGAGGCTCTGCCTATGATTAGGGAAAGCCCCCTAGAGAATAAGGTGTCTAAAACAGTGCCTGCCGATATTAGTTTACAAAAATACCCAGATTAAATGATTCCTCAAGGCTAAATATGTGTATATATGAATCGATTTAGCCCAGAAAATGTCTACAGTCTTAATAAGCCCTTGTGAAGCCCTTATTTACTGTCTGTAATAAAAATGGCTTACCGGATCCCATAGGGAAAATGACAGCTTCCAGCATTACATCGTCTTGTTAGAATGTGTCATACCTCAAGCAGCAAAAGACTGCTCACTGTTCCCCCAACTGAAGTTAATTGCCTCTCAACAGTCCTGTGTGGAACAGCCATGGATTTTAGTTACGGTTGCTAAAATCATTTTCCTCTTACAAACAGAAATCTTCATCTCTTTTCTGTTTCAGAGTAAATAGTACATACCAGCACTATTTTAAAATAACAAACTCTTGATTGAATAATAAAAACTACAGTTAAACACTAAAAAACTCTAAGCCATCTCCGTGGAGATGTTGCCTGTACAACGGCAAAGAGAATGACTGGGGTAGGCGGAGCCTAGGAGGGATCATGTGACCAGCTTTGCTGGGCTCTTTGCCATTTCCTGTTGGGGAAGAGAATATCCCACAAGTAAGGATGACGCCGTGGACCGGACACACCTATGTTGGAGAAAATGAATTTATCAGGTAAGTCTTTACATAAATTATGCTTTTTCTTCATGTAATTGGCAAGAGTCCATGAGCTAGTGACATATGGGATAGCAATACCCAAGATGTGGAACTCCATGCAAGAGTCACTAGAGAGAGGGGGATAAAAATAAAAACAGACCATTTTTCGCTGAAAAAAATAAATAATCCACAACCCAAAATATAAGTTATTCTCATGAAATGAAAAAACATTAAAACATAAGCAGAAGAATCAACTGAAACAGCTGCCTGAAGAACCTTTCTACCCAAAAACTGCTTTTGAAGAAGCGAATACATCAAACAGCAGAATTTAGAAAATGTATGCAAAGAAGACCAGTTGCTGCTCTTGCAAATCTGATCAACTGAAGCTTACATTCTTAAAAAAAGCCCACGAAGCGGAGACTAGATCTAGTAGAATGAGCTGTAATTCTTGAGGCGGAGTTTTACCCGACTCGACATAGCATGATGAATCAAAGACTTTAACCAAGACGCCAAAGAAATGGGCAGAGGCTTTCTGTCCTTTCCTAGAACCAGAAAAGATAACAAATAGACTAGAAGTCTTTCAGAATTTTTTAGTAGCTCAACATAATAGTTCAAAGCTCTAACTACATCCAAAGAATGCAACGATCTTTCCTTAGAATTCTTAGGATTAGGACACAATGAAGGAACCACAATTTCTCTACTAATGTTGTTAGAATTCACAACTTAGTTAAAAATTTAAAAGAAAGTTCGCAACACTGCATTATCCTGATGAAAAATCAGAAAAGGAGACTCACAAGAAAGAGCAGATAATTCAGAAACTCTTCTAGCAGAAGAGATGGCCAAAAGAACAAAACTTTCCAAGAAAGTAATTTAATGTCCAAGCGAATGCATAGTTTCAAACGGAGGAGCTTGAAGAGCCCCCAGAACCAAATTCAAACTCCAAGGAGGAGAAATTGACTTAATAACAGGTTTTATACGAACCAAAGCTTGTACAAAACAATAAATATCAGGAAAAACTAGCTATTTTTCTGTGAAAAAAGAACAGAAAGAGCAGAGATTTGTCCTTTCAAGGAACTTGCAGACAAACCTTTATCCAAACCATCCTGAAGAAACTGTAAAATTCTAGGGAATTCTAAAGAATGCCAAGAAAAATGATGAGAAAAAACACCGAAGAAATGTAAATCTTCCAGACTCGATAATATATCTTCCTAGATACAGATTTACGAGCCTGTAACATAGTATTAATCACAGAGTCAGAGAAACCTCTATGACGAGAATCAAGCGTTCAATCTCCATACCTTCATATTTAAGGATTTGAGATCCTGATGGAAAAAAGGACCTTGCGATAAAAGGTTCTGGTCTTAACGGAAGAGTCCACGGTTGGCAAGTGGCCATCCGGACAAGATCTGCATATCCAAAACCTGTGAGGCCATGCTGGAGCCACCAGCAGAACAAACGAGCACTCCTTTAGAATCTTGGAAATCACTCTTGGAAGAAGAACTAGAGGCGGGAAAATATAAGCACGTTAGTAGCACCAACGAAGTGTCAACGCATCCACTGCTTCCGTCTGAAGATCCCTGGACCGGGTACCTGGGAAGTTTCTTGTTTAGATGAGAAGCCATCAGATCTATTTCTGGAAGAGCTCACATCTGAACACAATCTGAGAAAACACATCTGGATGGAGGGACCACTCCCCCAGATGTAAAGTCTGACGGCATGAGATAATCCCGTTTCCCAATTGTCTACACGGGATATGTACCGCAGAAATTAGGACAAGAGCTTGATTATGCCCAAGAAGTATTTGAGATACTTCTCTTCATAGCTAGGGGAATGAGTCCCCACCCTGATGATTGACATATGCCACAAGCATGTGATATTGTCTGTCGGGAAATGCAAATGAACAGTTCTCTCTTCACAGAGACTCCAAGCCTGAAGAGCCCCTGAAAATTGCACGGAGTTCACAAATATTGATTGGTAATCTCTCCTCTTGAGATTTCCAAACCCCTTGTGCTTGTCAGAGATCCCAAACAAGCTCCCCACCTGAACAGACTCATCTGTTGTGATCACCCAATCCAGGTTGGACGAACCAACGAGGCCCTACCCACCAAGTCAGAGATAGATCGAACAATTGGGATTTAAGGATATTAATTGTGATATCCATGTACAATCCCTGCACCAATGGTTCAGCTTACAAAGACTGGAGAGGTTCTCATGAAAAATGAGCAAAGGGGATTGCGTCCGATGATGCAGTCATGAGACTGAAAACATTCCATGCACATAGCTACTGAAGGGAATAATTGAGACTGAGGTTACGACAAGCTGAAACCAATTTTAATTGTCTCTTGTCAGTTAGAGACAAAGTCCTGGACACAAACTTTTTAAACCGGGGATGGTGAGGGAAAAGAGTGTGGGTTGTTATTTTAATTCAAGGGCTAAATCACCTTTAATAATACTTGTTAGTCCCTGAATTCCAGAACCTTATGCAGTAATATATACATGAAAATGTACAGGAATGTATGCAAAGAGACTTGCAACACAAGAGAAAAGACTGCAGGTTACTGGATTATGTAATACTTAGGCCCACTAATGATTGAGGTCAGACAAGTAAAGATAGATAAATATGTGGATTATATCACACAAACATACTCATTTATACTAGATAACTTTATTGGAGAAAAATATTTAAAAGTCCGACTGGACTCATACTCATGCACACACACACATACGATTAAAACTGGCTGGAACTCAGGTAATAATAATTTATTATCAAACAGCACTCAAAAAATCAATAATTGGTTACTGTCAAGGGATCTTTATTGATATAGTATTTGTAATGATTAATCCCTGACAGTGTACCATTGGCTATAGACAGCAAGAAAAGGTGTCTACTAAATTAGTTAGTCCTCCATAGGAGCAAACCTGCACAAAAAGGGATAAGTAAAATACTGTGTAATTTAATGTGCTAGAGTGCATTTGTTAGCTGTCCCTGCACGAACTTAAATATATTAATATTTTATTCACAAAATAAGTGAGGGTTGCGCTGTAATTGTTATTCCCAGTATTACTACTGGTAATTGTTGGTTTTAAGTATATAGGACCCACAGATATTTTGGTATCAACCTTAAATTCACAAGAGGTGTGGTATATGCCTTTAATTCAAATATCCAGCGTTGCAATTGCTGTGTATCACCTACTACTAGGGATAGTTATGTCAAATTCAATAGCTAAATGGATACTATTTGCTACAAACTAACATTCGTTGCCGCAAATGTATCCATTATATCATGTAGTAACTAGAAATAATGGAGCCAGAGATATACAAAATCCCCAGTATCCAGACGAGCAGATCACTGTTGATCATGTGATTTTAAGCAAGTGCGAGTGTTAGTTTGCAAAATGTGCGTTTTACACATACATTACATTGGAATTTCAGATGTGTATATATGGTAAAATATCTATATTCATTAGCGTGAAGCTTATCAATTCACCAATCTACTCTGAGTCACAAGTGTAAATTAGCAACTCGCATTATTGTGCTATGTCAACTCGTCTGGAATGCTATGTAGTTTAACACCTGGATATCGTTTTGCTAAAAAAAAATAGAAGTGTCCCTCCCTACTAATAGCAGGAGAAGTGCCACAGAAATGCTCTAACTCAATTACAACAAGTCACTGGTCTCATTTGATCTATCGATAGCATATAAAGGTAGTTCAAAGATCACCATTATAATGGTCCTATTTAAAAACACCAAAACTATTATAGATTTAAAAATGAGGAAGGGCCTGAGCTACAAAAAAGGTCTCTTCTAATAGCGGAGACTCCTGATTACTTTTAACTGTCTACTTAGTATGATGCATATAATTAGAGTGCTAAAGCTGAGTCAGCAAATTAAAAATTGGAGGTTCAATAACCCTGTGTTAGTGTTCGAACAATTACAGCGCAACCCTCACTTATTTTGTGAATAAAATATTAATATATTTAAGTTCGTGCAGGGACGGCTAATAAATGCACTGACACCCTAGCACATTAAATTACACAGAATTTTTTTTATTCTTCTTTGTGTAGGTTTGCTTCTATGGAGGACTAACTAATTTAGTAGACACTTTTTCTTGCTGTCTATAGCCAATTGTAAACTGCCAGGGATTAATCATTACAAATACTATATCAGTAAAGATCCCTTGACAGTAACCAATTATTGATTTTTTGAGTGCTGTTTGATAATAAATTATTATTACCTGAGTTTCAGCTAGTTTTAATCGTATGTGTGTGTGTGCATGAGTATGAGTCCAGTCGGACTTTTAAATATTTTTCTCCAATAAAGTTATCTAGTATAAATGAGTATGTTTGTGTGATATAATCCACATATTTATCTATCTTTACTTGTCTGACCTCAATCATTAGTGGGCCTAAGTATTACATAATCCAGTAACCTGCAGTCTTTTCTCTTGTGTTGCAAGTCTCTTTGCATACATTCCTGTACATTTTCATGTATATTACTGCATAAGGTTCTGGAATTCAGGGACTACAAGTATTATTAAAGGTGATTTAGCCCTTGAATTTAAAAATAACAACCCACCTCTTTTCCCTCACCATCCCCGGTTAAAAGATTGTGTCCATGACTTTGTCTCTAACTGACAAGAGACAATTAAAATTGGTTTCAGCTTGTCGTAACCTTCAGTCTCAATTATTCCCTTCAGTAGCTATGTGCATGGAAGTTTTCAGTCTCATGACTGCATCATCGGACGCAATCCCCTTTGCTCATTTTCATGAGACCTCTCCAGCTTTGTATGCTGAACCATTGGTGCAGGGATTGTACAAGGATATCACAATTAATATCCTTAAATCCCAATGTTCGACTATCTCTGACTTGGTGGTTAGGGCCTCTTTGGTTCGTCCAACCTGGATTGTGATCACAACAGATGAGTCTTTCAGGTTGGGGAGCTGTTTGGGATCTCTGACAGCACAAGGGGTTTGGAAATCTCAAGAGGAGAGATTACCAATCAATATTTGTGAACTCCGTGCAATTTTCAGGGCTCTTCAGGCTTGGTCTCTGTTGAAGAGAGAACTGTTCATTTGCTTTCCGACAGACAATATCACAGCTGTGGCATATGTCAATCATCAGGGTGGGACTCAGTCCCCTAGCTATGAAAGAAGTATCTCAAATACTTTCTTGGGCATAATCAAGCTCTTGTCTAATTTCTGCGGTACATATCCCTGGTGTAGACAATTGGGAAACGGATTATCTCAGCCGTCAGACTTTACATCTGGGGGAGTGGTCCCTCCATCCAGATGTGTTTTCTCAGATTGTTCAGATGTGAGCTCTTCCAGAAATAGATCTGATGGCTTCTCATCTAAACAAGAAACTTCCCAGGTACCGGTCCAGGGATCTTCAGACGGAAGCAGTGGATGCGTTGACACTTCGTTGGTGCTACTAACGTGCTTATATTTTCCCGCCTCTAGTTCTTCTTCCAAGAGTGATCTCCAAAATCATCATGGAACAGTTGTCTGTATTGCTGGTAGCTCCAGCATGACCTCACAGGTTTTGGTATGCGGATCTTGTTCGGATGTCCAGTTGCCAACCTTGGCCACTTCCTTAAAGGCCAGACCTTCTGTCTCAAGGTCCGTTTTTTTATCAGGATCTCAAATCATTAAATTTGAAGGTATGGAAACTGAACACCTAGTGCTTAGACATAGAGGTTTCTCTGACTCAGTGATTAATACTATGTTACAGGCTCGTAAATCTGTTTCTAGAAAGATTTATTATAGAGTTTGGAAGACTTATATTTCAGGGTGTTCTCATAAATTCGCTTGGCATTCTTTCAGAATTCCTAGAATTTTAGTTTCTTCAAGATGGTTTGGATAAGGGTTTGTCTGCAAGTTCCTTGAAGGGACAAATCTCTGCTCTTTCTTATTTCACAGATTGCTAAGCTTCCTGATATTCACAGTTTTGTACAGGCTTTGGTTCGTATCAAGCCTGTCATTAAATCAATCTCTCCTCCTTGGAGTCTTAATTTGGTTTTGAAGGCTTTACAGGCTCCTCCATTTGAGCCTATGCAACCTTTGGACTTTTAAACTACTTTCTTGGAAAGTGTTGTTCCTTTTGGCCATCTCTTCTGCTAGAAGAGTTTCTGAATTATCTGCTCTTTCTTGTAAATCTCCTTTTCTGATTTTGTATCAGGATAAGGCGTTTTTGCGGACTTCATTTAAATTCTTACCTAAGGTTGTGAATTCTAACAACATTAGTAGAGAAATTGTTGTCCCTTCCTTGTGTCCTAATCCTAAGAATTCTTTGGAGAAATCCTTACATTCTTTGGATGTGGTAAGAGCTTTGAAATATTATGTTGAAGCTACTAAAGATTTCAGGAAGACTTCTAGTCTATTTGTTATCTTTTCTGGTTCTAGGAAAGGTCAGAAGGCTTCTGCTGTTTCCTTGACTTTGTGGTTAAAGCTTTTGATTCATTCAACTTATTTGGAGTCGGGTCAAGCCCCGCCTCAGAATTACAGCTCATTCTACTAGATCAGTCTCCGCTTCGTGGGCTTTTAAGAATGAAGCTTCAGTTGATCAGATTTGCAAAGCAGCAACCTGGTCTTCTTTGCATACATTTACTAAATTCTGCTGTTTTGATGTATTCGCTTCTTCAAAAGCAGTTTTTGGTAGAAAGGTTCTTCAGGCAGCTGTTTCAGTTTGATTCTTCTGCTTATGTTTTAAGTTTTTTCATTTCATGAGAATAACTTATATTTTGGGTTGTGGATTATTTATTTTTTTCAGCGAAAAATGTCTGTTTTTATTTTTATCCCCCTCTCTCTAGTGACTCTTGCATGGAGTTCCACATCTTGGGTATTGCTATCCCATATGTCACTAGCTCATGGACTCTTGCCAATTACATGAAAGAAAACATAATTTATGTAAGAACTTACCTGATAAATTCATTTTCTCCAACATAGGTGTGTCCGGTCCACGGCGTCATCCTTACTTGTGGGATATTCTCTTCCCCAACAGGAAATGGCAAAGAGCCCAGCAAAGCTGGTCACATGATCCCTCCTAGGCTCCGCCTACCCCAGTCATTCTCTTTGCCGTTGTACAGGCAACATCTCCACGGAGATGGCTTAGAGTTTTTTAGTGTTTAACTGTAGTTTTTTATTATTCAATCAAGAGTTTGTTATTTTGAAATAGTGCTGGTATGTACTATTTACTCAGAAACAGAAAAGAGATGAAGATTTCTGTTTGTATGAGGAAAATGATTTTAGCAACCGTAACTAAAATCCATGGCTGTTCCACACAGGACTGTTGAGAGCAATTAACTTCAGTTGGGGGAACAGTGTGCAGTCTCTTGCTGCTTGAGGTATGACACATTCTAACAAGACGATGTAATGCTGGAAGCTGTCATTTTCCCTATGGGATCCGGTAAGCCATATTTATTACGATCGTAAATAAGGGCTTTACAAGGGCTTATTTAGACTGTAGACTTTTCTGGGCTAAATCGATTCATTATTAGCACATATTTAGCCTTGAGGAATCATTTTATCTGGGTATTTTGATATAATAATATCGGCAGGCACTGTATTAGACACCTTATTTCTTAGGGGCTTTCCCAAAGCATAAGCAGAGTCTCATTTTCGCGCCGGTGTGGCGCACTTGTTTTTGAGAGGCATGGCATGCAGTCGCATGTGAGAGGAGCTCTGATACTTAGAAAAGACTTTCTGAAGGCGTCATTTGGTATCGTATTCCCCTTTGGGCTTGGTTGGGTCTCAGCAAAGCAGATACCAGGGACTGTAAAGGGGTTAAAGCTTATAACGGCTCCGGTTCCGTTATTTTAAGGGTTAAAGCTTCCAAATTTGGTGTGCAATATTTTTAAGGCTTTAAGACACTGTGGTGAAAATTTGGTGATTTTTGAACAATTCCTTCATGTTTTTTTCGCAATTGCAGTAACAAAGTGTGTTCAGTTTAAAATTTAAAGTGACAGTAACGGTTTTATTTTAAAACGTTTTTTGTACTTTCTTATCAAGTTTATGCCTGTTTAACATGTCTGAACTACCAGATAGACTGTGTTCTGAATGTGGGGAAGCCAGAATTCCTATTCATTTAAATAAATGTGATTTATGTGATAATGACAATGATGCCCAAGATGATTCCTCAAGTGAGGGGAGTAAGCATGGTACTGCATCATTCCCTCCTTCGTCTACACGAGTCTTGCCCACTCAGGAGGCCCCTAGTACATCTAGCGCGCCAATACTCCTTACTATGCAACAATTAACGGATGTAATGGATAATTCTGTCAAAAACATTTTAGCCAAAATGAACCCTTGTCAGCGTAAGCGTGGCTGCTCTGTTTTAGTTACTGAAGAGCATGACGACGCTGATATTAATATCTCTGAAGGGCCCCTAATCCAATTTGAGGGGGCCAGGGAGGTTTTGTCTGAGGGAGAAATTACTGATTCAGGGAACATTTCTCATCAGGCTGTTTACAAACCTTTGACTCCTCCTTGGAGTCTCAATTTAGTTCTTTCAGTTCTTCAGGGGGTTCCGTTTGAACCCTTACATTCCGTTGATATTAAGTTATTATCTTGGAAAGTTTTGTTTTTAGTTGCAATTTCTTCTGCTAGAAGAGTTTCAGAATTATCTGCTCTGCAGTGTTCTCCTCCTTATCTGGTGTTCCATGCAGATAAGGTGGTTTTACGTACTAAACCTGGTTTTCTTCCAAAAGTTGTTTCTAACAAAAACATTAACCAGGAGATTATCGTACCTTCTCTGTGTCCGAAACCAGTTTCAAAGAAGGAACGCTTGTTGCACAATTTGGATGTTGTTCGCGCTCTAAAATTCTATTTAGATGCTACAAAGGATTTTAGACAAACATCTTCCTTGTTTGTTGTTTATTCAGGTAAAAGGAGAGGTCAAAAAGCAACTTCTACCTCTCTCTCTTTTTGGATTAAAAGCATCATCAGATTGGCTTACGAGACTGCCGGACGGCAGCCTCCCGAAAGAATCACAGCTCATTCCACTAGGGCTGTGGCTTCCACATGGGCCTTCAAGAACGAGGCTTCTGTTGATCAGATATGTAGGGCAGCGACTTGGTCTTCACTGCACACTTTTACCAAATTTTACAAGTTTGATACTTTTGCTTCTTCTGAGGCTATTTTTGGGAGAAAGGTTTTGCAAGCCGTGGTGCCTTCCATTTAGGTGACCTGATTTGCTCCCTCCCTTCATCCGTGTCCTAAAGCTTTGGTATTGGTTCCCACAAGTAAGGATGACGCCGTGGACCGGACACACCTATGTTGGAGAAAACAGAATTTATGTTTACCTGATAAATTTCTTTCTCCAACGGTGTGTCCGGTCCACGGCCCGCCCTGGTTTTTTAATCAGGTCTGATAATTTATTTTCTTTAACTACAGTCACCACGGTACCATATGGTTTCTCCTATGCTATTATTCCTCCTTAACGTCGGTCGAATGACTGGGGTAGGCGGAGCCTAGGAGGGATCATGTGACCAGCTTTGCTGGGCTCTTTGCCATTTCCTGTTGGGGAAGAGAATATCCCACAAGTAAGGATGACGCCGTGGACCGGACACACCGTTGGAGAAAGAAATTTATCAGGTAAACATAAATTCTGTTTTTCATATTGGTATGAGTCCATGAGGCCCACCCTTTTTGTGGTGGTTATGATTTTTTGTATAAAGCACAATTATTTCCAAATTCCTTTGTTGATTCTTTTTACTACTTTCTTTTTCACCCCACTACTTGGCTATTCGTTAAACTGAATTGTGGGTGTGGTGTGGGGTGTATTTATAGGCATTTTGAGGTTTGGGAAACTTTGCCCCTCCTGGTAGGATTGTATATCCCATACGTCACTAGCTCATGGACTCTTGCCAATATGAAAGAAATGAATTTATTAGGTAAGTTCTTACATAAATTATGTTTTCTTTCCTATGACATGGAGTCCTCAACGTCATTCCAATTACTTGTGGGATATTCAACTCCTGGCCAGCAGGAGGCGGCAAAGAGCACCCCAGCAAAGCTGTTAAGTGTATCTTCATTTACCCATAATCTTCAGTCATTCTCTTTGCCTCTGTCAATGGAGGTTGTGCGAAGTTGGTGTCTGAAGATATTTTGTCCCTTTTTTTTATGTGTATTTTTCCTTGCAAGCAAGGATTGTGGTCTAGCTGTGTCCATGTCAATCTCTTGAGTAAGAGTAGTGGTAGCTTTTAGCAGTTAGAAGGCGGTGAGGTACTCCTTACTTTACTTTTAACAAGTTTCCTACCCCTTAGCAGAAAGCCAGGGTTGGCGACTCTGCTCTTACTACAGGTCCATGACAGAGAGCGCAGTACCTGTCACACTTATGTAGCTGCTTTAAGCCCTGCAGCCAGATCCACAGGTAAGTGACTTTTCCTTTCTAGGTTAGAAAGGACAGCACTTCAGAGGTTAATCGTCTAGTGAATTTCATTACGGGACATAGTTACCCTATTGTCTTTAGGGTACAGTGTTGGCAGTTTTTTATTGGGGGGTCATAGATCCTAAGATATATTTCTTTCATGTAATTAGCAAGAGTCCATGAGCTAGTGACGTATGGGATATACATTCCTACCAGGAGGGGCAAAGTTTCCCAAACCTTAAAATGCCTATAAATACACCCCTCACCACACCCACAATTCAGTTTTACAAACTTTGCCTCCGATGGAGGTGGTGAAGTAAGTTTGTGCTAGATTCATTAAAATTTTATTCTGGGTGTGGCTTATTTTCAGCAGGAATTGGCTGTCTTTATTTTATCCCTCCCTCTCTAGTGACTCTTGTGTGGAAAGATCCACATCTTGGGTAATCATTATCCCATACGTCACTAGCTCATGGACTCTTGCTAATTACATGAAAGAAAACATAATTTATGTAAGAACTTACCTGATAAATTCATTTCTTTCATATTAGCAAGAGTCCATGAGGCCCGCCCTTTTTTGTGGTGGTTTTGATTTTTTTGTATAAAGCACAATTATTCCAATTCCTTATTTTATATGCTTTCGCACTTTTTTCTTATCACCCCACTTCTTGGCTATTCGTTAAACTGAATTGTGGGTGTGGTGAGGGGTGTATTTATAGGCATTTTAAGGTTTGGGAAACTTTGCCCCTCCTGGTAGGAATGTATATCCCATACGTCACTAGCTCATGGACTCTTGCTAATATGAAAGAAATGAATTTATCAGGTAAGTTCTTACATAAATTATGTTTTATAGTTGGCACTTGATAGTATGAGAACAGATGAGACTTAAGGGGTTAATTCCCTAATTATTGGCAGAGTGTATGGCTTATTGTTCCTTGAAGTGTAGTGGATCTTACATAGGAGACAAATTTCCTTCTTAATATGAGTCCAAGGTATCATTCCTTACTGTTGGGAAATACTGATCCTGGCCACCAGGAGGGAGGCATAGACACCCCAGCCAAAGGCTTAAATATTCCCCTCCCTTTCCTCATACCCCAGTAATTCTTTGCCTTTCGTCACGGGAGGTTGGCAGAGAAGTGTCAGAAGTTTCGGAGTAGTTCCTTATGAAGAGTATCTACTCTTCAAAATGGGACTGTAGTTTCTTTCATGTAATTGGCAAGAGTCCATGAGCTAGTGACGTATGGGATATACAATCCTACCAGGAGGGGCAAAGTTTCCCAAACCTCAAAATGCCTATAAATACACCCCTCACCACACCCAAAATTCAGTTTTACAAACTTTGCCTCCTATGGAGGTGGTGAAGTAAGTTTGTGCTAAGATTTCTACGTTGATATGCGCTTCTCAGCATTGTTGAAGCCCGATTCCTCTCGGAGTACAGCGAATGTCAGAGGGAAGGGAGTATCACTTATTGAATACGATGAGTTCCCCAATAGGGGTCTATTTCATAGGTTCTCTGTTATCGGTTGTAGAGATTCGTCTCCTACCTCCCTTTTCAGATCGACGATATACTCTCAATTTACCATTACCTCTACTGATAACTGTTTCAGTACTGGTTTGGCTATCTGCTATATGTGGATGGATGTCTTTTGGTAAGTATGTTTTTTTATTTCTTAAGACACCTCAGCTATGGTTTGGCACTTTATGCATTTATATAAAGTTCTAAATATATGTATTGTACTTATATTTGCCATGAGTCAGGTTCATGTATTTCCTTCTGCAGACTGTCAGTTTCATATTTGGGGAATATAAACATTTTTTTAAGAAATGTATTTCTTACCTGGGGTTTAGTCTTTTTTTCAATTGACTACTTCTTGCAAATTGCGGGCGGTATTAGGCCCGCGGGTGCGTCAAATGCTAAACTTTATTGCGTCATACTTGGCGCGAAAAAATACGTCTGACGCAATTTCGTCATTTCCGGCGTCATACTTGACGCCGAGACCTTTCACACGGTTGCGTCGTCAGTGACGCGAGTGTCATTTCCGGTTATTTTTGGCGCCAAAAAGGTTTGTTACGTTGTGCGTCATACTTGGTGCCAAACTTTTTCATTATTTCAATACCCCATTGATGTTTGCCTCTTGCCTTTTTCTCTATCAGAGGTCTGATATTTGCATTTTTTCCCATTCCTGAAACTGTCATATAAGGAAATAGATAATTTTGCTTTATATGTTGTTTTTTCTCTTACATTTTGTAATATGTCTCAATCTGATCCTGCCTCAGTAGTTTCTGCTGGAACATTGCTGCCTGACATCGGTTCTACCAAAGCTAAGTGCATTTGTTGTAAAATTGTAGAAATTATTTTGCCGAATGTCATTTGTAATAGTTGTCATGATAAGCTTTTACATGCAGATAGTGTATCCATCAGTAATAGTACATTGCCAGTTGCAGTTCCTTTAAAATTTACAGGTATATCATGCACATTAGAAGTTAAAGAATTTGTTTCTGATTCTATCCTGAAGACTTTGTCTGCATTTCCACCTTCTAATAAACGTAAAAGGTCTTTTAAAACTTCCCATTTAGTTGATGAAATTTCAAATGACCAACAACATAATAATTTATCCTTCTAATGAGGATCTATCTGATACAGAAGATCCTTCCTCAGACATTGACACTGACAAATCTACTTATTTATTTAAAATACTTCTTATTTATTTAAAATAGAGTATATGCGTTCTTTATTAAAAGAAGTGTTAATTACTTTGGATTTTGAGGTAACCAGTCCTCTTGACGTTCAGTCTAATAAACGTTTAAATGCTGTTTTTAAACCTCCTGTGGTTTCTCTAGGGGTTTTTCCTATTCCTGAGGCTATTTCTGATATGATTTTTAGGAAATGGAATAAGCCAGGTACTTCTTTTATTCCTTCTTCAAGGTTTAAAAAATTGTATCCTTTACCAGCAAAATCTATCAAAGTTGATGGGGCTATTTCTACTCTTGCTAAACGTACCACTATTCCTATGGAAGATAGTACTTCCTTTAAGGATCCTTTAGATAGGAAGCTTGAATCTTATCTAAGGAAGGCCTATTTATATTCAGGTCATCTTCTCAGAACTGCAATTTCTTTGGCTGATGTTGCGGCTGTATCAACTTTCTGGTTGGAAAATTTAGCGCAACAGGAATTGGATTCTGACTTATCTAGCATTATTCGCTTAATGCAATATGCTAATCATTTTATTTGTAATGCCATTTTTGATATTATCAAAATAGATGTTAGATCCATGTCTTTAGCTATATTAGCTAGAAGAGCTTTGTGGCTTAAATCTTGGAATGCTGATATGACATCTAAATCTAGATTACTATCTTTCTTTTCAAGGTAATAATTTATTTGGTTCTCAGTTGGATTCTATTATTTCAACTGTCACTGGGGGAAAGGGAGTTTTTCTGCCTCAGGATAAAAAACCTAAGGGTAAATCTAAGGCTTCTAACCCTTTTCGTTCCTTTCGTCAGAATAAGGAACAAAAACTCAATCCTCCCCCTAAGGAATCTGCTTCCAATTGGAAGCCTTCCTCAAATTGGAATAAATCCAAGCCATTTAAGAAACGAAAGTCAGCCCCTAAGTCCGCATGAAGGTGCGGCCCTCATTCCAGCTCAGTTGGCCGTGGGCAGATTAAGGTTTTTCAAGGATATTTGGATAAAATCTATCCAAAATCAATGGATTCAGAGCATTGTCTCTCAAGGGTATCGAATAGGATTCAGAGTAAGACAGACCTCCTGTGAGAAGATTTTTTTTTTTCTCACGTATCCCAGCAAATCCAGTAAAAGCTCAGGCTTTCCTGAAGTGTGTTTCAGACCTGGAGTCTTCAGGGGTAATCATGCCAGTTCCTTTTCAAGAACAAGGTTTGGGGTTTTATTCAAATCTATTTATTGTGAAAAAAGGAAAATTTATTTAGACCAGTTCTGGATCTGAAAATTTTGAATCGTTATGTAAGAGTACCAACTTTCAAGATGGTGACTATAAGGACTATTCTGCCTTTTGTTCAGCAAGGACATTATATGTCCACAGTAGACTTGCAGGATGCATACCTTCATATTCCGATTCATCCAGAAAATGATCAGTTTCTGAGATTCTCTTTTCTAAACAAGCATTACCAATGTGTTGCTCTTCCATTTGGCCTAGCAACAGCTCCAAGAATCTTTTCAAAGGTTCTGGGTGCCCTACTCTCTGTAATCAGAGAACAGGGTATTGCAGTGTTTCCTTATTTGGACTATATCTTGGTACTAGCTCAGTCTTTACGTACTGCAGAATCTCACATGAATCAACTAGTGTTGTTTCTTCGGAAACATGGTTGGAGGATCAATTTACCAAAAAGTTTCTTGATTCCTCAGACAAGGGTCACCTTTTTAGGCTTCCAGATAGATTGTGTCCATGACTCTGTCTCTAACAGACAAGAGACGTTTGAAATTGGTTGCAGCCTGCCGGCACCTTCAGTCTCAGTCATTGCCTTCAGTGGCTATGTGCATGGAAGTTTTAGGTCTCATGACTGCAGCATCGGACGCGATCCCCTTTGCTCGTTTTCACATGAGACCTCTACAGCTTTGTATGCTGAACCAATGGTGCAGGGATTATACAAAGATATCACAATTAATATCCTTAAATCCCAATGTACGACACTCTGACGTGGTGGATAGATCACCATCGTTTAGTTCAAGGGGCTTCTTTTGTTCGGCCAACCTGGACTGTGATCACAACAGATGCAAGTCTTTTAGGTTTGGGAGCTGTTTGGGGATCTCTGACCGCACACAAGGGGATTGGAAATCTCAAGAGGCGAGATTACCAATAAATATTTTAGAACTCAGTGCAATTCTCAGAGCTCTTCAGTTTTGGCCTCTGTTAAAGAGAGAACCGTTCATTTGTTTTCAGACAGACAATATCACAACAGTGGCATATGTCAATCATCAGGGTGGGACTCACAGTCCCCAAGCTATGAAAGAAGTATCTCGGATACTTGCTTGGGCGGAATACAGCTCCTGTCTAATCTCTGTGGTGCATATCCCAGGTGTAGACAATTGGGAGGCGGATTATCTAAGCCGCCAGACTTTACATCCAGGGGAGTGGTCTCTCCATCCAGATGTGTTTTCTCAGATTGTTCAGATGTGGGGTCTTCCAGAGATAGATCTCATGGCCTCTCATCTAAACAAGAAACTTCCCAGATACCTGTCCAGGTCCAGGGATGTTCAGGCGGAAGCAGTGGATGCGCTGACACTTCCTTGGTGTTATCATCCTGCTTACATTTTCCCGCCTCTAGTTCCCCTTCCAAGAGTGATCTCCAAAATCATCATGGAACAATCATTTGTGTTGCTGGTGGCTCCAGCATGGCCACACAGGTTTTGGTATAATAATTATAATAATAATTTGCGATTTATATAGCGCTTTTCTCCCTGTGAGACTCAAAGCACTTTACAAATATACCAACATAAGACATAAAAGTTAGGAGTTTCTGAATGTCAGATAAGCGGACTGAATGCCTGATGGAAGAGGTGGGTCTTTAGCTTTTTTTTTTAAAAAGTCTGTAAGGACGGTGCCTCTCTGATTGTAGGGGCAGCGTGGCAGAATGCTCTGGAGCCTGAGTTTGTCCTTATTCTTGGCACTGAGAGGAGGGATGTGTTGGCTGACCTAAGTGAACGGGATGGGATGTAGGGTGTCAGGAGCTCTTTCAGGTACTGTGGGCCTTGGTTGTTTAAGGCTTTGAAGGTCAGCAGGCCAATTTTAAAATATGTTTGCCATTTAATTGGAAGCCAATGCAGGGAGTGGAGAACAGGCGTTATGTGGCAGGAGCGAGTTTGATTGGTCAATAGTCTGGCTGCTGCGTTTTGTACTGTCTGAAGGCGATGGAGTTCTTTTTTTGGGAGGCCTAAGTAAAGTGCATTGCAGTAATCTAGCTTAGAGGATACAAATGCATGGATTAATGTTGGCATATCATCCGGTGGAATTAAGTGTTGTATCCTGGCTATGTTTTTCAGATGAAAGTAGGCAGATTTTATTACGGAGGAAATCTGCTGTTTAAAAGATAGTCCAGCGTCAATCAGCACTCCGAGGTTTCGTACCTTTGCTGGACTAACGAGTTCAGAGCCTCCAAGCTCCAGGCCAGTTGGGTGATCGTGGGATATTTTTGATGCCCGGGGTCCCCTCACCAAGAGTAACTCTGTTTTGTCCGGGCTCACTTTGAGACAGCTAGCATTCATCCATTCTATGAGGTCTGTTAAGCAACTGTTTATGCGGCATGCTGGGTCTGTAGTATCTGGAGCAAAGGAGAAGTAGAGTTGTGTGTCATCAGCGTAACAATGATACCTTAGGCCATGTCGATTAATGATGTCCCTCAGTGGTAGTAAGTAAATTGCGAATAGCATGGGAGACGGGATAGATCCTTGTGGAACTCCGCAGGCCAATTCTGTTGGTGCTGATGAGCTTGATCCTGATATTACTCTCTGTGATCTACCAGCGAGGAAAGATTTAAACCAGTTAAGGACTGTGCCTCCTAGACCACAGATGCACTGCAAGCGCTCTGTTAGAATCCTATGGTCAATGGTGTCAAATGCAGCTGAGAGATACAGGAGGATTAGAATGGAGTAATCGCCTGTGTCTCTTGCCATGAGGAGATCATTTAGCACTCTGACTAGCGCTGTTTCAGTGCTGTGGCGGCATCTGAAGCCTGACTGGAAAGGATCGAATATGTTTAGGCATGATAGATGGACTTCCAGTTGAGTTGCCACTACTTTTTCAATTATTTTCCCCAGAAATGGGAGGTTGGATACTGGTCTGTAATTAGTCATGCAGTCTGGGTCTAATAAAGGTTTCTTTAGGAGTGGTTTTACCACAGCTTCTTTTAGAGCATCTGGAAAGTCTCCCGTTTTTAGTGAACACTGCACTATTTTTGTGAGGACTGGGGCGAGTGTTTCAATGCATCCAGATATGAGCTGAGTTGGAGCAGGGTCTAAGTCACACGTAGTAGGGTGCAACTTTTGTATGGTGTTTTTAACTTTTTATATCCACATTTGTAAAAGTGGACCATAAACTGGGGCAATCTGGCATTCTATTGTAGTAGTTCTGGTGTGTAACTGTTTGGCCTGCTGTGATAGTGGTTCGGATTGAGGAAATCTTGTCTCTGAAGAAGTTCGCAAATGCTTCACATTTATCCTGAGAAAAGTTGGTGGGGCTAAGCATGCATGCTGGTTTGCAGAGCCTTTCTACTGTGCGAAACAGTTGCCTGGGTCTATTGTGGGAGAGTGCAATTTCGCGTGATAAAAATGAAGATTTTTTCGGAGTTATCTTGGAATGATATTTATTTAGATGTTTGGTAAGAGTGGCTTTATCCTCTGGATCATGTGTCCTGCGCCACTTTCTCTCAAGCTTACGTCCTGTTCTTTTCATTTCTCTGATGGAGCTATCAAACCACGGTGCATTGTTGTGGGTTTGGACAGTGCGTATGCGAGATGGTGCAATGCTTTCTAGGGTGTCTCTCATGGTTTTGTTGTATTGTCGGACTAAGGAGCTGGGGTCTTCGCAGGTGCCCATTAGTTCACTTAGATCCATATGTGATGCTACATCCAGTGGTGTCACCCTTTTTAATGAGCAGTGTTTGACCAGGTTCTGAGGCTGGTGTCTGGTTGATTGTGATACAATGGAGAAGTGAATGGAGTGATGGTCTGACCAGGTAACTGGGTTTACAGATACTGGTGACACTTCTAGTCCAGACTGAAACACTAGATCAAGTGTATGACCTTTTCTGTGGGTGGGAGTGGTGACGATTTGTGTAAAGCCGAGTGTACTCATCAAGCTGCGGATCTTGTTCGGATGTCCAGTTGCCCGCCTTGGCCACTTCCGTTACGGCCAGACCTACTATCTCAAGGTCCGTTTTTCCATCAGGATCTCAAATCATTCTGCTCTTTCTTGTGAGTCTCCTTTTTTGATTTTTCATCAGGATAAGGCAGTTTTTCGGACTTCTTTTCAATTTTTACCTAAGGTTGTGAATTCTAACAACATTAATAGAGAAATTGTTGTCCCTTCCTTATGTCCTAATCCTAAGAATTCTTTGGAAAGATCCTTACATTCTTTGGATGTGGTAAGAGCTTTGAAATATTATGTGGAAGCTACTAAAGATTTCAGGAAAACTTCCAGTCTATTTGTTTTATTTTCTGGTCCTAGGAAAGGTCAGAAGGCTCCTGCTATTTCCTTAGATTCTTGGTTGAAACTTTTGATTCATCAAGCTTATTTGGAGTCGGGTCAGGCCCCGCCTCAGAGAATTGCAGCTCATTCTACTAGATTAGTCTCCACTTCGTGGGCTTTTAAGAATGAAGCTTCAGTTGATCAGATTTGCAAAGCGGCAACTTGGTCCTCTTTGCATACATTTACTAAATTCTACCGTTTTGATGTATTTGCTTCTTCGGAAGCAGTTTTTGGTAGAAAAGTTCTTCAGGCAGCTGTTTCAGTTTAATTCTTCTGCTTTTGATTTAAGTTTTTTTTTTCAATTATGAAAATAAACTTATTTTTTTGAGTTGTGGATTAATTTTTTCAGCGGAAAATGGCTGTTTTTATTTTATTCCCTCCCTCTCTAGTGACACTCGAGTGGAGATCCACATCTTGGGTATTGCTATCACATACGTCACTAGCTCATGGACTCTTGCCAATTACGTGAAAGAAAACATAATTTATGTAAGAACTTACCTGATAAATTAATTTCTTTCATATTGGCAAGAGTCCATGATGCCCACCCCTTTTTTATGGTGGTTATGATTTTTTGTATAAAGCACAATTATTTCCAAATTTCTTTTGTTGATGCTTTCTACTTCTTTCTTTATCACCCCACTGCTTGGCTATTTGTTAAACTGAATTGTGGGTGTGGTGAGGGGTGTATTTATAGGCTTTTTGAGGTTTGGGAAACTTTGCCCCTCCTGGTAGGATTGTATATCCCATACGTCACTAGCTCATGGACTCTTGCCAATATGAAAGAAATTAATTTATCAGGTAAGTTCTTACATAAATTGTTTTTAAGTAGTCTTTTCAGCCTCTCAGTGAGAGCATTGACGAAAGTTAGGGTCTTGAGATGCAGGGAGAGTCTTTCTGAGACCCCAGACTGGTATTAACAGCTCCTAAGCAATCAGTGTTGACGAGTTTCACTGCCTGCTTCCATCACTCAAGTCCATGTCAGGAGCGATGCTACAAGACTGTCAAACTTGAGAGGCTGTGTCTGTTCCATGGCATAGATTCCAGTAAGATTGTTTTTTATTTTTTTTATACACATATGATAACGCAAGAAGACATGGTCACAGTGTGGCTCCTTTCATCTGTATGGAATCAAGGGCTAATATCTCTGGAGGGAGATTATTGAACAGGGAGAATTAATCACATAATAGTATTTATGATTATGCTGCGACATGTGTGAGATGAGGCTCAGGCAGATGTGGAACATACAGGTTTTACTTTTGTTTTGGTAAGCTGCGCAGCCGGAAAAGCTTGGCATGCTTTTTCCTATGGCAGGGGCGTTCCTGTATTGCGCACCATGTGACCGGGTGTGGTCACACTGATTTCCTCTTTCCTGACCATGCGGTTTACAGGAGACGAAGCGGTTTCTCTGTTGGGCCAGGGTCATAGGAGGTGGTGAGTGCCCCAGCCTGTCAGTATATTTATAAAAATCTTAGCAGTATTCTCCCAAAACAATGTGTGAGTATATGGCAGGGAATATATTTAACAATCTTTCTTTAGACTGAACCCACAATCAATATACTTCTACTAAGACAACAAAATTAATATGAATATCTGAATTCTTTATTATTAAATAACTATGAACATGTTGATACTTAAATATTTGTAATTATTAGAATGAGTCAATATTATATGCGTTAAAACAAAAACTATTTAAAATATGCTATGCAAAGCTCATGCAAATTTACTTTAAAAACCAGCCTTTCATTCAGAGCTGCATTTAAAATATTACAATAAGACCTAAAATAGCAGCTACAAACATTCAGCAATATGACTTAGTTTAATTTTACCCTGTTAATATAATGAGGTTCCAAAATCTTTAACAGCTCAATACCCCATCAACACAATTCTAACAGTGCTAATTCAAACAATAGGACAATCTATACCTCTATTAAAACATCAGAAATTGTATATATTATTTATTTAAAAACCCAATTCTGAGTTATCACTCTATAGTTGTATAGATAAAACTATATAGCATCAAGGATATGTATTTAACAATATACAGACTGAATATAAACTACAATATGAAACTGCTCCCTTTATGTTTTTCCACTATATTTTAAACTACAGCTATTATGCATATATCTGTGTTAAAATATTAATTGCAACCCTCTTTCTTTTTATAAATATACGTTACCGCAATGACCGAAATTGAAAGTTCAGTTACCAAGGATTCCTGGTTTCATCTCAGAAAATATATAAGTAAATTTTTGCAATCACTGAGAAAAAGGTAGAACAGCTTGCTCAGAATGAATGTATTTTGGACGCCCAGCAGTAGATCATTCAAGTTGGCAAAATCTGTGTCCTTCTTTTTTCCTCTTTCCTGCATTCACTTAAATAAGTTTTTCACTCATTTATGAAACCATGGGAGTGGCCCTACGAGATCTGACCATCCCATTGGTTAGGTGGGATGTCTATTTGGATTGGCCCTTGGTCACCACGGAAACATATCCTTTTTTTTTTTTTGAACAGCTAAATCCTTTAACTGCTATACCGGTATCGCCCTTTGGTGGCAGCAGACATACAACATAGCCATGCATTTAAACACATCTCTGAACATTTATAATTATTTTTTTTAAATGTGTAATAACTGCCATAATTCCTTCATATTAATAAGTTCGCAATACCAATTACAGACGGGTAAGATCACATTACCTCTCTGGTCATTTTGATATGAAACATGTGTCTAACATTATTTATATTGAATAATTTATATTGCTAACTATTCAATTTTTCGTATTAAACATATTATATTTTACTGCATTAGTAAATTATGTTAACATTTATATTTTATTTAGCCTAACAGAAAATGTATATTTCAATATCAGATGTCAATATTTCATAGCCATATCACATCAAAGTAACTTCCATAATATCCATCTCACTATATTTCAAGAGATGTACTTAACTTTATAAACATTTATTGCACATTCATATGATATGATTTATTTCATCCCATGTATCGTCCTGTATGTGTCATCTTTTAGTTCCATCTGGAAAACAGGAAAGCATGTTATATATATGCACTTCAAATATGGGATTATTAAAATGGTTATTTAATCTATACTAATTCTGAATTTATTTCCTATATAAATATCCCATGCAGCAATGATCTATTTAATATGTGTTTAATTTCAACATATATATACATATATGGGTTATTTGAATCATTTTAAACATATATGGAAAACTGGCATTGTTCCCTTTGCAAAATGTATTTAATTCTATTTGAGTCACCTTCCCCCCCAGCTGTGTGTCTGCAGCACATGTCTTACTTTGAATCCACAAAGATTTAGGTGACAAATTCCAGAGGGCTCCCGAGCACCTTCTCCACCCAAAACACAGATCATTTATTCTAAATAATCAAAGGGGTTTCCTGTAAGTACTATGCTTATGCAGCTATTTCAGATTTTATCCTTTTAAGTGATTGTTTTAAATTGGGTAGACCAAATGTTCCATTGTCAGGGGGAAGTTTTAATTACAATTTGGTATGGCTTCATGTTCACACTTTAGCTAGGAATGTCTCTTTTAAAGTAATCTTTGAGTTTCCTGTGTAATTGAAAAAGTGGGGGAGAACTAAACATGATTGATGTCAGTCTTTCTGAATGAAATGAATCTTTTTCTACTGACCAGCCAAGCATCTGAATAAATATATATATATTTATTAACCGTAAAATATGATTAAAATATATATATATTTATTAACCTTACATTTACCTTGACAAGCCATTGGGGGATAAAGGTGCTGTTTTATCTTATTATCAATAGTCTGCTTTATAAGCGCAAGCTATGTTAGATTCTGATGCGTTACAGGGTACTCCCTCTTTACCTAAGTCTAATACCTGTCTATATTGTGAAGAGGCCACGGTATACCCACCTGCTCAATTATGTTCCTCATGCCTTTATAATGTAATCATGTCAAAGAAAGTTAATGTTTAGTACCACTGAGCCGTCTTCTGCTGAGGAGTCTCCGTCCCGTGAGGGGTGCGAACCCTACAGTCATCTCCCAATACACATGCAGCTTCCCGTAGCACTCCTAAGCCTCCATCTGGTGGGGTCCTTTTACCGCCAGACTTTGCTGAGCAGTTACAAACATCAGTGTCTGCGGCCTTTAGTGCTTTATCTCGCCCTGCTAAGTGCAAGCGAAAGGTCAAATATTGCTATCCTTCCCAAGGGTCATCTACTAGCTTGTTGGATTTATCTGATACAAGATTATCCGCTGATGAAGACGCCTCTGATACTTCAGAGGATGCTCTTTCTGAGTCGGAATCTGCTGCCTCTAAACCAGACTTTAGATTTAGGATTGAATATTTACGCTTTCTGCTAAAGGAAGTTTTGGCTACTTTAGAGGTCCCAGAGCCTGAGGAACCTTTGATTCCTAAGTTAGATAAGGTCTACGAGGACAGGGTTGTACCGCAGACTTTCCCGTTTCCTGTAAAGATGGTGAACATTAATAAGATTGAATGGTAAAGACTTGATGCTAAATTTTTCCCTTCATCCTTTAAAAAATTATTCCCGGTTCCGGATTCACAATTGGAGTTGTAGGTTTCCATCCCCAAGGTGGATGGCGCATCTCCACGCTTGCTAAGCGTTCTACTATCCCGCTTGAGGATAGTTCGTCATTTAAAGAGCCCATGGATAAGAAGATAGAAACTGTTAAAGATGTTTCAACATTCGGGATATTTGTTTCAACCGGCAGTGGCGGTTGCAAGAGCGGCTACCTACTGGTGCGACTCCTTATCTGAGTTGTTCGAGGTGGAGTGTCCCCTCGAAGTAATCCAAGAAAGAATTAAGGCATTAAGGGTAGCTAATTCTTTTATTTGTGATGCAAATATGCAGATTATTCGCCTGAGCACTATGGCTGAAGTCCTGTCTGTGGACATGACTTTCGAAGTCAAGACTTCTTTCCCTTCTATTTAAGGGAAAGATTCTATTTGGTCCAGGCCTGGACTCTATTATCTCCATGGTTATGGGAGGCAAGGGTGCCTTTTTACCACACAATAAGAACAAACCTAAAGGGCAAGGTCCTAATTTTTGTTCCTTTCGTTCGGATAAATCCCAACGTCCGCAGACCTCCGCAAAGTCAAAACTATCCAAGGGGACTTGGAAGCCGGCTCAGTCCTGGAATAAGTCCAAACAAAACAAGAAGCCTGCAGTCGCATAAAGGGGCGGCACCCAATCCAGCTATGGATCTGGTAGGGGGCAGACTATCGCTCTTTTCGGACGCTTTGTTTGGGGATGTGCAAGATCTGTGGGTCCTGGAGGTCATCGCCAAGGGATACAAGATAGGTTTCAAGTCTCATCCACCCAGAGGCAGGTTCCTCTTGTCAAACCTGTCTTCAAGGCCAGAAAAACGAGAAGCCATTCTGGGGTGCGTGAGGGAACTATCCTCACTTGGAATCATTGTCCCGGTTCCTCTTGCGGAAAGAGGTCTAGGATACTATTCAAACCTGTTGGTCCACACGATTCTGGACCTAAAGTGTTTAAACAAATTTCTCTGTCCCCTCATTCAAGATGGAGACGATAAGGTCCATCATTACCTTAGTTCAGGAAGGACAGTTCATGACCACGATAGATATGAAGGATGGTTACCTTCATGTTTCTATACACAAAGAACACTTCAAGTTCCTAAGGTTTGCGTTCCTGGACCAACACTTCCAGTTTATTACACTGTCGTTTGGTCTGGCTACTGTTCCAAGAGGTTTTACGAAGGTTCTGGGGGCTCTGCTCGCACCGGCCAGAACCAGAGGTATAGCAGTAGCACCATACTTGGACGACATTATGGTTCAAGCACCATCCTGTTGTCTGGCAGAGGACCATTCGAAATATCTGCTACATCTTCTTCGATCTCATGGATTGGAGATAAACTTAGAAAAGAGTTCTCTTCTCTTCCCCCCCCCAGTACCAGGGTATAATTCCTAGGTACTATAATAGATTCCATATCCATGAGGATATTCCTTACAGACCAGAGACGTTGCAAGCTAACTTCCGCTTGTTTTGGCCTCCAGACCTCCTTCAGGCCCTCTGTGGCTCGGTGTATGTAGGTGATTGGTCTCATGGTGTCCTGCATGGACATCATTCCTTTTGCCAGGTTCCATCTCAGACCACTTCAGCAGTGCATGCTGAGGCAGTGGAATGGCGATCATTCGGATCTGTCTCAACAAATTTCTCTGGATAACAGGTCGAGAGAATCACTCTTTAGGTTGCTCTGTCCAGATCACCTGTCCCAAGGGACATCCTTTTTGAGACCATCCTGGGAGATTGTGACTACGGACACAAGTCTGTCAGGATGGGGAGCCATTTGCCAAATTTTTATGAATATTTATGAAGAGAAGTTAATTTTTTCACATAGATTAATTCGATATGGCGCCTGTTGGTGGCGCTATATCGAAAACATCTTTGGTGTGTGGCTGGGCGACGTTGGATCCCTAATGGCTTTTGTTGAGGAGTTAAATATGACCACGAGTCCTATATATTACATTTAAACTTTCGTGGAGTGAAGAGAGTATATCATTCCTTGACACAAAGATAATCAAGTCTGACACTGGTTTGCAGGTTGACTTATATAGAAAGAAAACTGACCACAACAGCCTTCTTCGTTATGATAGTGCCGACCCTCCCTCTTTTTTTTTAAAGCCCTCCCTAGGAGTCAATTCCTTAGTTCGTAAAATTGTTTCAGATTAAAAGGTCTGTGTTACGGTACCAACAGTGTACCAAGGGTTAATACCAGATGAACAATGTCCTGCATAGGGAATCAGCAATTCACAACCCAGCCAGTTTCAGGTTTAAAACAGAATGACATTTATTAAAGGCTAGATGCCTAGTATTTATACAGGTTTGACCCCAGATGGGGGGGTTGAAAGACTCTTGTACATTTAGATAAAAAGGGGAAGACGCCCTTTTATGAAACAGTAGAATTACATTACTTAAATACTTTACTTAGGCAGATAACAACTTAAACACATTTGGCTTGTCTTATCACCTAGCGTCTGCTCTCTGAGGGTGATTAAACAATGGCCTGTTTATTACTGAAATGTAATTATAGCACACAATAGCTGAGGCCAGAAAACCTGTCTTTAGAAATTAGTTTCTTAGCTAAACACAATTAACTCCTTCAGTCCTGACAGAAGGGTCTGTCACAGTCTGTAACATCAGATTAAATGAAATGGGCAATAGATTTTTAGAACGTGGCTATCCCGAGACCATCAAAAATAAAATTTTTTTAGCTGTATCTACTCAAAGAGAAGCATTGTTATGTCCCAAGAAGGGGAAATTACAAAAAGATAATTGCAAAAAGAAAGATAAGCAGAGGATGGTATTTGTCTCTGAATATAATGCTCAAAGCCATGTCATACAAAAAGTTATTAGAAAACATTGAGGAATATTGTCTAAGTGTAATCCTGAAATATCTGAATTTAAAAATATTCCAATGCCAGCATATAAGAGGACCTAATATACAACAATTATTAATTAGAGCGGATATTGGGACTAAAAAAGTAAATCCCCAAAGATATATTGCCAAAAAGAATCGCGGTTGCTTTCCTTGTTTAGGATGTTCCTGTTGTGGTAATCTTATTAAAGGTTCTGTTTTTGTATCACCCAACTACGGGGCACAAATTTAGTATTAATAGTTATCTTAACTGTCAAAGTAACTTTGTAGTTTACATGATCAAATGCCCCTGTGGGAGGAGCTATATAGGTGAAACAATTAGGTGCATCCGTGATCGGATAATCGAACATAAAAGTAATTTAAGAACTAAAAAAGATACAGCCCCCTTTGCATATCACTTCTTAAAAATGGGTCATGCAATAAATCAACTCAGTTGAATTTATTCCCAGACCTCACCGTGGTGGCGATAGAGAACTTCTTTTAAAACAACGCAAATCCTTTTGGATTTATAAACTTGGTACCTTAGAACCTTCTGACCTAAATAGTGATTGGGATCTCTCTGTTCCTTTGGTGTATATTGATTATGCATATTCATTATTTAGGATTAAATGTACTAATCTGTTAACTATGATGAATTGATGTATTTAATTTGATGCATTTATAATTAGGATGTGTATATATACATATATATGTTTTTTTCTTCATAAAGTCATGTAGGATTTTTTACCATTTATCCCTATCATGAATTTATACATTTATCAGTCGCCTTGTTAAAACAATGGTTGTATAACTATGTAATGAATTTTCAATTTATATGATGGAGTTAATTCAATTTTGTATGTAGTGTGCCCCCTAGTGGGGATTGTGCATAAATAGAAGCTTGTGAATAGTGTTAAAATTTGCTTGATAAAGGGATCACTCCCAAAACTTCACTCTGTTACCCCTTGTGTGTTTTTTTTAATAAACTCCTGTATTTGCAACCTCTTTTGGACTTTTTTTATATTATATTAGGAGTATTGTGGATCTCCTGTGGTTTGCATTTAGTACCCTTAGTGCTGGACACCTGTTGTTCATTGAGCTGTTTGTGGTGCCAGGAAAGCACAGGGCCTGTGGACTCTAGAGGAATCTCCCCTCCCGATCAACATTTTGGAACTTCGAGCAATCTTCAATTCTCTGAAGGCTTGGCCTCTTCTGGGTTCGTCCCAGTTTATCAGATTCCAATCAGACAACATAACCTTGGTGGCTTACATCAACCATCAGGGGGGAACGAGGAGCTCCCTAGCAATGAGGGAAGTATCTCGGATTCTGGAATGGGCGGAGGCCCACAACTGCTTGCTGTCAGCGATCCACATTCCGGGTGTAGACAACTGGAAAGCGGATTTCCTCAGCAGACAATACTTTAATCTGGAGGAATGGTCTTTCCATCCAGAGGTGTTTGTGGAGATTTGCTTTAGATGGGGGACGCCGGAGATGGATCTCATGACGTCCCTGGCTCAATTCCAAGCTACCCATATATGGGTTGCGGTCCAGGGATCCTCATGCGGAGCTAATAGATGCATTAGCAGTGCCTTGGAAGTTCAATCAAATTTACATTTTTCAACCGTTACCACTTCTCCCTCGTGTAGTGGCCTGCATCAAGCAGGAGCAAGTATCAGTGATACTGATTGCTCCATCGTGGCCGCGAAGGATGTGGTTTGCCAACCTGGTGGGGATGTCCTCATCTCATCCATGGAGGTTACCTTGTCACAGGGATCTGCTGGAACAGGGTCCCTTTGTTCATCAAAATCTAGATTCTCTGAGGTTCACTGCGTGGAGATTAAACACTTAGTCTTACCCAAGAAAGGTTTCTCTGAGAGGGCTAGTGACACTCTTTCAGGCTTGTATGCCTGTTACTCGTTGCATCTACCATAAGGTGTGGAAAGCTTACTTGTTCTGGTGTGAAGAGCGTGGTTTCGCCTGGCATAAGGTCAAGGCTGCCATGATTCTCTTTTCTCCAGGAGGGTCTGGAGAAGGGCCTTTCTTCCATTTTCCTGAGGGGACAGACTTCGGCCCTTTCTGTTTTGCATGGTCTGGAGAAGGGCCTTTCTTCCAGTTCCCTGAGGGAACAGATTTTGTCTCTTTTCCTTGCAGAACTTCTTGACGTGCAATTCTTTGTTAAGGTTCTGATATTAATCAGACCAGTGTATAGATCGAACGCTCCACCTTAGAGTTTGAATCTTAAGTTTTTGCAATGGGCTCCGTGTGAGCCTATGCATTCGCTTGACATTAAAATGTTGTCCTGGAAGGTTCTTTTTCTATTGGCTATTGCGTTGGCACGCAGAGTTTCTGAAATGGCTGCTTTGCAATGTGTGCCTCCCTATCTAGTTTTTCACACTGATAAGGCTGTCCTAGGTACCCGCTTGGGTTTTCTTCCTAAGGTGGTGTTTGATCGTAACATCAATCTGGAGATTGTGGTTCCTTCCTTGTGTCCTAATCCTACTTCGAAGGAACGTTTTCTTCATAATCTGGATGTTCGAGCTTTTAAGTTTTATCTTCAAGCTACTAAGTATTTTAGACAAATCTTCTTCCTTGTTTATCTACTCTGGGAAGTGTAAGGGTCTGAAGGCATCTTCGACTTCCTTATCTTTTTGGTTGAGGAGCGTTATACGCTTAGCTCACGAGTCAGCGGGACTTAGACCTCCTCAGAGGATTACGGCTCATTCCACTAGAGCGGTGGCTTCCTCTTGGGCCTATAAAAACAAGGCATATATGGATCAGATTTGTAAGGCGGCTACCTGGTTCTACTTAAATACTTTTTTAAAATTTTTACAAATTTGACTTTTTTGCTTCAACTGAAGCAGCTTTTGGGAGAAAGGTTTTGCAGAATGTTGTGCCCTCAGATTAGGGTCCGCATTTTCTTTTACCCCTTCTGTTAAAATTCAGTGTCCTCTAGAGCTTGGCTATAGTTTTCCCAACGGTAAGGAATGATGCTGTGGACTCTCCTCGTATTAAGAAGGGAAACATAAATTATGCTTACCTGATAATTTAATTATCGGGTAAGAGTCCACGGCCCCCGCCCGTATACAGGTGGCCCTCTGTTTACGCCGGTTCAATTTGCGCCGTTTCAGAATAACAACCTTTTTTCCCAGTCATGTGACTGCTATTGAAAAGCTTTTGGAAAGCAATGCACTAATTAAAATAGCCAGTAGGTGGAGCTGTCTGCTTGATTTACAGCAAAGTTATGCAACTTAACAGCCTTAAATTGATCTGTGTACACAGATCAGACCAGATCTATCGAGCCAAATTTAGCAGGCACTTCCCTATTATCTTCCTGTCCAGCAGCTTCAGGTGAGGGTGCCTAACTGCTTATTAATCACTGCAGATTGAAATGCATAGAATAGGTGCAGACCCAATATCTAACATGCTAACAATGCAGAGAACTGATTGCAGAAAAATGCAAGTAAAAAAATGTTTTTGTTCATTAAACTTAGTTTGATGATGATACAATCTATATTAGGTTTATAATGCTGTTTAGCATTTAAAGTCTTCATTTCAAAGCTTTAAAAATAATGTATTAGGTGTTACTTATGATAATTTTGAGAGGTACCTGGAACCTAACTCCCTCACTTCCCATTGACTTACATTATAAACTAGGTTTCAGTTTACAACGGTTTGGATTTACAACCTAACCCCGGCATAAACTGATGGCTACCTGTACATCCTCCTATGGCTTAGGGGATATTTTATTATGGGCAGTAATGGCAGGCACTGGGGACGAGGAGATCAGGCTCAGAAATGGTGTGTTTACTTTTTTTAATATCCATTTTTGTTCATTAAACTTAGTTTGATGATGCAGTCTGTTGTGTGATTATTTTATTAGGTGATGTTTAGAAAATGTTTTTGTTCATTAAACTTAGTTTGATGATACAATCTATATTTTTAGGTTTATAATGCTGTTTAGCATTTAAAGTCTTCATTTCAAAGCTTTCAAATTAATGTATTAGGTGTTACTTTTGACAATTTTGAGAGGGGCTTGGAACCTAACTCCCTCACTTCCCATTGACTTACACTATAAACTGGATTTCAATTTACAACGGTTTCGATTTACAACCATTCCTCCTGGAACCTAACCCCGGCGTAAACTGAGGGCTGCCTGTACTCAGATAGGCGGACCAAAATTTTGATTTTCTCTTCCAGCACCATTTATACCCTGATATTTCTCCTACTGTTCCTTGTTCCCTTGGGGAGTATTTAAGCCTTTGGCTGGGGTGTCTTTGCCGCCTCTTGGTGGTAAGGTTCAGTATTTCCCAACAGTTAGAAATGATGCTGTGGACTCTTCTCGTGCAGAAGGAAATGAAATTATCAGGTAAGCATATATTTTTTTTTTAATACTTTTTATTGAAAAGAGCCCAGGGTAACAGTAAGCAATTAATGACATACAGAAAGTTCAGTGCTGTTCATGCTACAGTTAAAGAATATTTTTACAAAAAACAGGAGTTACACATAATATAGACAGAATAGAAATAGGTCCCAAAGACCCATTGTTAAGAGCATAATATCTTGCAACACCGTTACCATTAATAGGCGATTTTCTAAGACAGGCGAGAAATAGCATTGTGAAGTAACTTTACATGTTATTAGCCATAAAACAAGCATGATGTGTCGGTATTGCAGCTTTCTCCTCTTCTGTCCCCTGAACTCTTAGATTTTAGTTTTTATTAACTATAGTAAACAAAATATAACATATAAAAACTAAACTAAACAGATTAGAGTAGACTTAAAAGTAAATGAATCATTATCCTAGTGGGGAAGAATGCCAATTAGGCAAGTCTCTAGATAAATAATGTGTGTGGGTACATTTATTGCGTATCATTATGAGGCATATCTGCTTGCAAGCTCTTGTCAAGGTCTTAGAGGTGGGGATGTATCAAACCATTATTTACTGGGGCCGTGCATCCACAGAAACATATCTAACAAGGACAGTATAAGGGGTGTTTATTTGAATAGCAGTGAAAGTATACCGCCACACAAGTTACCCCCAATAAGCAACAATCTAATTGCCAGTGGTTGGAGCACGAAACCCAGCAATATGTCTCCGATGGACTGTATATCCACTATTTTAGTAAGTGCAAAGTTCCCAGCTTATATGTATGCAGGGCTTTAACTTTAAGACATGACGTATCCTCCTGCTGATGTGAGTATATCAAACAACCACTCGCTGAGGTATTGTTCTTTCTCTAATAATGTCTGATGAAAATAATAAGAGGATCAGGACGGCATTTAATAAGATATAACACTAGGCAGAGTGTTTTAAAGGGCAGTGAGTCCACTATCTGTGTAGATACAAGGCTTCAAGCTTGCATACCAAGGTTACAATGGGTCTTAGCATTAATTAAGATAAATAAACCACATTAACAAACACAGCGAACAAAAACAAAACCTTAAAAACTAATTTCTGATTGAAGATATATTGGCTTCCTTTCCGTACTGTCTGGTTTATATAAGGAATGACTAAACATTGTTAATTTAATAAAGTGATGAGTGAAATAACTAAACATCTTGCTTGACTATTAACATCCAAGATATAGATCTTCCCGGATTATACCTTTTTCAGACAAAAATTAGGTGCGAACAGCTCCCTCTGCAGACCAACTCTTCTGAAAGGGGGCAAATGATACAAGCCGAATCTAATAATCAGTGACATATATATTAAGGATGTAGTTCTAGAATTTAAAAATCTGGATATTGGTCACCAATGTGTATTACATCTTAGTGCTATGTTAGTTAGGAATTGAAGCATATAGTTCCTAGGCTAAGAGAATATGAGGGTACAGAGCAACTGGAATCCTAACATGCTCATTAATTATGGTGTTTAATTATTGTGTACTGGACCACTGTGAGAACCAGTTAACTGCAATGATATAGGCAATTGGGCAAGGTCAGTCTATAGTAATAAACAGGTATGCATTTGGAAGAAGTTGCTGCTAGTTCAAATTGCTGACCAAGAGGAGATGAACTATTATTTTGTAAATTAATTTTGAGATGCAGTACTGCAATACACCCCTAGAGGTCCTCAGAGTTAATGATCAGTTAATTTTGCAAGAGACAGGAATGCAAAAATGCCGATCCTGTGCTTTTCTTTTTACATTTACATAGACATAGTTTGAGAAATCTGCCCACTCATTCATGTTAGTAATATGTAAGTGACAATCGTCTCCCAATATTGTAGCAAGTATAAGTTGTCTGGGGCATAAGACAGCTGGAGAGAGGCAGTTCGCACATCAGTAATGCAATAGAACATAATAAACAGCTTCGGTAAAAACTCAGGTTCCCCTAAGCTGATAACTCAATGATACAAATAAGAGCTGCCCGTCAGCCATCAAGGCTGAGTAGAATTTCGCCTTGTTAGGGTTATGCAGCGACATATATACAAGTACAGCTTTCCCCTTTTTTTCCCTTATGTCCCAGAGTGAAAAGAGGGTTAAAAGATGGTATATCCTTGATGCTATGCATGCTGTTATAGACCTAGCGTACAGTACAATATGGAAATCAGCATGTTAGGCTCAAATTGTGGGTACTATTCAGAGAGTGTTAGATTAAATGCCAGGAGAGCCGGCTTAGGTATGACCTTTTCGTTATTAGCCTATCCCCTCTTTGGCCAAAAGCACTGTTCCATGGTATATGTCCGGCAGCCAGCATGATTGATAGACAGGGTCGCTTGTGAGAGGCAATCCACCCAACAAAATAAACTGTAAGCGCTGGGGGGAACACATAGCTGCGCCTCTTATAAATGCAGGGAGCCCAAGAAGTATGTCAGGGAGGGGTCGCCGCGGGGCAAGATCTAAGTGTTGCGGAACATCAGAAGGACAACTACCAAGTCCGGAGGCCAGGTTCCCAACATACGCAAGAGGAAAATCCTGCAGCGGCTCAGGTACAAGTAGCGCTTCAATGCTCTGCCTCACAGCACCCAGGGCCGGGTTCTCCGATGGGATACCTAGTATACAGGTCTCATTGAAACTTTCCGGTCCTGCAGTAGTCATATCAGGTGAGTGCAGACAGAGCAGAGCCTGTTCCACGTGACAGGACAGAGATCCTTCGACCGAGTCTGAGAAAAAGAATGCCGGGTCATCAGAGGCAGTGGACCCCTGTAGATCCATGGTGAGTGAATTTTGCAGGTCTCGTACTGAGAAGCAGATTAGCTTGTTCACAGGGTCTTTTTCCGTAAGGCAGGCCCCCACCGTTAATTGAATCACTTCATTCAAAGTTTGAAAGCTGAGGGATAAGCGTTCAAATATAGGCAAGAAACTTTTGAGTGTGTAGTAACATTGTTTTCTGCATCCATCGTTCTAAACTGAGTGGGTAGGAGACCAGTAAATACAACTCTGCGAGGATTACTATGTACTGTGTGGCAGCTAAAGACGCGCCACTACGCCAAACAGTTTTCTTCTGTTATGTGTGATCAGTCCACGGGTCATCATTACTTCTGGGATATTATCTGCTCCCCTACAGGAAGTGCAAGAGGATTCACCCAGCAGAGTTGCTATATAGCTCCTCCCCTCTACGTCACCCCCAGTCATTCTCTTGCACCCAAAGACTAGATAGGAGGTGTGAGAGGACTATGGTGATTATACTTAGTTTTTAGAACTTCAATCAAAAGTTTGTTATTTTAAATAGCACCGGAGCGTGTTATTACCTCTCTGGCAGAGTTTGAAGAAGAATCTACCAGAGTTTTTCTTATGATTTTAACCGGAGTAGTTAAGATCATATTGCTGTTTCTCGGCCATCTGAGGGAGGTAAAAACTTCAGATCAGGGGACAGCGGGCAGTTGAATCTGCATTGAGGTATGTAGCAGTTTTTATTTTCTGAATGGAATTGATGAAAAAATCCTGCCATACCGTTATAATGAACATGTATGTATGCTCTACACTTTAGTATTCTGGGGATGGTATTTCACCGGAATTACTCTGTAAAAGTACATTAAACCTTTTATTAGGTATTTTTCATGTTAAACGTTTTTGCTGGAATGTAGAATAGTTTGCATTAATGAGGTACTGAGTGAATAAATATTTGGGCATTATTTTTCCACTTGGCAGTTTGCTTGTTTTAATTATGACAGTTTCGTTTCTCTCTCACTGCTGTGTGTGAGAGGGAGGGGCCGTTTTTGGCGCTCTTTGCTACGCATCAAAAATTTCCAGTCAGTTACTCTTGTATTTTCTGCATGATCCGGTTCATCTCTAACAGAACTCAGGGGTCTTCAAACTTCTTTGAAGGGAGGTAGATTCTCTCAGCAGAGCTGTGAGACTTATATAGTGACTGTGATTTAAAACGTTGCTCTGTAATTTTTATGTTTAAAATTTAATTAGTGTTATTTTACTAATGGGAACAAACCTTTGCTAAAAAGTTGTGGTGTTTGTAAAGAGTGATGCTATAACTGTTTTTCAGTTCATTATTTCAACTGTCATTTAATCGTTTAGTGCTTCTTGAGGCACAGTACGTTTTTGTTAAATAAAATTGTAACCGAGTTGCATGTTTATTGCTAGTGTGTTAAACATGTCTGATTCAGAGGAAGATACCTGTGTCATTTGTTCCAATGCCAAGCTGGAGCCCAATAGAAATTTATGTACTAACTGTATTGATGCTACTTTAAATAAAAGCCAATCTGTACAAATTGAACAAATTTCACCAAACAGCGAGGGGAGAGTTATGCCGACTAACTCGCCTCACGTGTCAGTACCTGCATCTCCCGCCCGGGAGGTGCGTGATATTATGGCGCCTAGTACATCTGGGCAGCCATTACAGATAACATTACAAGATATGGCTACTGTTATGACTGAAGTTTTGGCTAAATTACCAGAACTAAGAGGCAAGCGTGATCACTCTGGGGTGAGAACAGAGTGCGCTGATAATTCTAGGGCCATGTCTGATACTGCGTCACAGCTTGCAGAGCATGAGGACGGAGAGCTTCATTCTGTAGGTGACGGTTCTGATCCAAGCAGATTGGATTCAGATATTTCAAATTTTAAATTTAAATTGGAAAACCTCCGTGTATTACTAGGGGAGGTCTTAGCAGCTCTTAACGATTGTAACACTGTTGCAATACCAGAGAAAATGTGTAGGTTGGATAAATACTTTGCGGTACCGGCGAGTACTGACGTTTTTCCTATACCTAAGAGATTAACTGAAATTGTTACTAAGGAGTGGGATAGACCCGGTGTGCCGTTCTCACCCCCTCCAATATTTAGAAAGATGTTTCCAATAGACGCCACCACACGGGACTTATGGCAAACGGTCCCTAAGGTGGAGGGAGCAGTTTCTACTTTAGCTAAGCGTACCACTATCCCGGTGGAGGATAGCTGTGCTTTTTCAGATCCTATGGATAAAAAATTAGAGGGTTACCTTAAGAAAATGTTTGTTCAACAAGGTTTTATATTGCAACCCCTTGCATGCATCGCGCCGGTTACGGCTGCGGCAGCATTTTGGATTGAGTCTCTGGAAGAGAACCTTAGTTCAGCTACGCTGGACGACATTACGGACAGGCTTAGAGTCCTTAAACTAGCTAATTCATTCATTTCGGAGGCCGTAGTACATTTAACCAAACTTACGGCTAAGAATTCAGGATTCGCCATTCAGGCACGTAGGGCGCTGTGGCTAAAATCCTGGTCGGCTGATGTAACTTCTAAGTCCAAATTACTTAATATACCTTTCAAGGGGCAAACTTTATTTGGGCCCGGTTTGAAAGAAATTATTGCTGACATTACAGGAGGTAAGGGCCACGCTCTACCTCAAGACAAAGCCAAAGCTAAGGCTAGACAGTCTAATTTTCGTCCCTTTCGGAATTTCAAAACAGGAACAGCATCAACTTCCACTGCACCAAAACAGGAAGGAGCTGTTGCTCGTTACAGACAAGGTTGGAAACCTAACCAGTCCTGGAATAAGGGCAAGCAGGCCAGGAAACCTGCTGCTGCCCCTAAGACAGCATGAACCGAGGGCCCCCGATCCGGGACCGGATCTTGTGAGGGGCAGACTCTCTCTCTTCGCCCAGGCTTGGGCAAGAGATGTCCAGGATCCCTGGGCGCTAGAGATCATATCTCAGGGATACCTTCTAGACTTCAAATTCTCTCCCCCAAGAGGGAGATTTCATCTGTCAAGGTTGTCAACAAACCAAATAAAGAAAGACGCGTTTCTACGCTGTGTACAAGATCTATTATTAATGGGAGTGATCCATCCGGTTCCGCGGTCGGAACAAGGACAAGGGTTTTACTCAAACCTGTTTGTGGTTCCCAAAAAAGAGGGAACTTTCAGGCCAATCTTGGATTTAAAGATCCTAAACAAATTCCTAAGAGTTCCATCGTTCAAAATGGAAACTATTCGGACAATCTTACCCATGATCCAAGAGGGTCAGTACATGACCACAGTGGATTTAAAGGATGCTTACCTTCACATACCGATTCACAAAGATCATTACCGGTATCTAAGGTTTGCCTTCTTAAACAGGCATTACCAGTTTGTAGCCCTTCCATTCGGATTGGCTACGGCTCCAAGAATCTTCACAAAGGTTCTGGGTGCCCTTCTGGCGGTACTAAGACCGCGAGGAATTTCGGTAGCTCCGTACCTAGACGACATTCTGATACAAGCTTCAAGCTTTCAAACTGCCAAGTCTCATACAGAGTTAGTTCTGGCATTTCTAAGGTCGCATGGATGGAAAGTGAACGAAAAGAAGAGTTCTCTCTTTCCTCTCACAAGAGTTCCATTCTTGGGGACTCTTATAGATTCTGTAGAAATGAAGATTTATCTGACAGAAGACAGATTAACAAAGCTTCTAAATGCATGCCGTGTCCTTCATTCCATTCAACTCCCGTCAGTAGCTCAATGCATGGAGGTGATCGGCTTAATGGTAGCAGCAATGGACATAGTACCCTTTGCACGCCTACATCTCAGACCGCTGCAATTGTGCATGCTGAGTCAGTGGAATGGGGATTACTCAGATTTGTCCCCCACTCTGAATCTGGATCAAGAGACCAGAAACTCTCTTCTATGGTGGCTTTCTCGGCCACATCTGTCCAGGGGGATGCCATTCAGCAGGCCGGACTGGACAATTGTAACAACAGACGCCAGCCTACTAGGTTGGGGCGCTGTCTGGAATTCTCTGAAGGCTCAGGGACAATGGAGTCAGGAGGAAAGTCTCCTGCCAATAAACATTCTGGAATTGAGAGCAGTTCTCAATGCCCTTCTAGCTTGGCCCCAGTTAAAAACTCGGGGGTTCATCAGGTTTCAGTCGGACAACATCACGACTGTAGCTTACATCAACCATCAGGGAGGGACAAGAAGCTCCCTAGCAATGATGGAAGTATCAAAGATATTTCGCTGGGCAGAGTCTCACTCTTGCCACCTGTCAGCAATCCACATCCCGGGAGTAGAGAACTGGGAGGCGGATTTCTTGAGTCGCCAGACTTTTCATCCGGGGGAGTGGGAACTTCATCCGGAGGTCTTTGCCCAAATACTTCGACGTTGGGGCAAACCAGATATAGATCTCATGGCGTCTCGCCAGAACGCCAAACTTCCTCGCTACGGATCCAGATCCAGGGATCCGGGAGCGGTTCTGATAGATGCTTTGACAGCACCTTGGAACTTCAGGATGGCTTATGTGTTTCCACCCTTCCCGCTGCTTCCTCGATTGATTGCCAAAATCAAACAGGAGAGAGTATCAGTGATTCTAATAGCACCTGCATGGCCACGCAGGACTTGGTATGCAGATCTAGTGGACATGTCATCCTGTCCGCCTTGGTCTCTACCTCTAAGACAGGACCTTCTGATACAGGGTCCATTCAAACATCAAAATCTAACTTCTCTGAAGCTGACTGCTTGGAAATTTAACGCTTGATTTTATCAAAACGTGGTTTTTCTGAGTCGGTTATTGATACCCTGATACAGGCTAGGAAGCCTGTTACCAGAAAGATTTACCATAAAATATGGCGTAAATACCTATACTGGTGTGAATCCAAAGATTACTCCTGGAGTAAGGTTAGGATTCCTAGGATATTGTCCTTTCTACAAGAAGGTTTAGAAAAGGGTTTATCAGCTAGCTCATTAAAGGGACAGATCTCAGCTCTGTCCATATTGTTACACAAGCGTCTGTCAGAAAATTCAGACATCCAGGCCTTTTGTCAGGCTTTAGCTAGGATCAAGCCTGTGTTTAAAACTGTTGCTCCGCCTTGGAGTTTAAACTTAGTTCTTAACGTTTTACAGGGTGTTCCGTTTGAACCCCTTCATTCCATTGATATAAAATTGTTATCTTGGAAAGTTCTATTTTTAATGGCTATTTCCTCGGCTCGAAGAGTCTCTGAGTTATCAGCCCTACATTGTGATTCTCCTTATCTGATCTTTCACTCAGACAAGGTAGTTCTGCGTACTAAACCTGGGTTCTTACCTAAGGTAGTCACTAACAGGAATATCAATCAAGAGATTGTTGTTCCATCCTTGTGTCCAAATCCTTCTTCAAAGAAGGAACGTCTTCTACACAATCTGGATGTAGTTCGTGCCCTCAAGTTCTACTTGCAGGCAACTAAAGATTTTCGCCAAACTTCTTCCCTGTTTGTCGTTTATTCTGGACAGAGGAGAGGTCAAAAAGCTTCTGCTACCTCTCTCTCTTTTTGGCTTCGTAGCATAATACGTTTAGCCTATGAGACTGCTGGACAGCAGCCTCCTGAAAGAATTACAGCTCATTCCACTAGAGCTGTGGCTTCCACTTGGGCCTTTAAGAATGAGGCCTCTGTTGAACAGATTTGCAAGGCTGCAACTTGGTCTTCGCTTCATACTTTTTCCAAATTTTACAAATTTGACACTTTTGCTTCTTCGGAGGCTATTTTTGGGAGAAAGGTTCTTCAGGCAGTGGTTCCTTCTGTATAATGAGCCTGCCTATCCCTCCCGTCATCCGTGTACTTTTGCTTTGGTATTGGTATCCCAGAAGTAATGATGACCCGTGGACTGATCACACATAACAGAAGAAAACATAATTTATGCTTACCTGATAAATTCCTTTCTTCTGTTGTGTGATCAGTCCACGGCCCGCCCTGTTTTTTAAGGCAGGTACATATTTTTTTTAAATTATAATTCAGTCACCACTACACCCTTGGTTTCTCCTTTCTCGTTGGTCTTTGGTCGAATGACTGGAGGTGACGTAGAGGGGAGGAGCTATATAGCAACTCTGCTGGGTGAATCCTCTTGCACTTCCTGTAGGGGAGCAGATAATATCCCAGAAGTAATGATGACCCGTGGACTGATCACACAACAGAAGAAAGGAATTTATGCTTACCTGATAAATTCCTTTCTTCTGTTGTGTGATCAGTCCACGGCCCGCCCTGTTTTTTAAGGCAGGTAAATATTTTTTTAAATTATAATTCAGTCACCACTACACCCTTGGTTTCTCCTTTCTCGTTGGTCTTTGGTCGAATGACTGGAGGTGACGTAGAGGGGAGGAGCTATATAGCAACTCTGCTGGGTGAATCCTCTTGCACTTCCTGTAGGGGAGCAGATAATATCCCAGAAGTAATGATGACCCGTGGACTGATCACACAACAGAAGAAAGGAATTTATCAGGTAAGCATAAATTATGTTTTTACTATTAATGTGACCTCCGTGGGAGAGAAGATGATAGTTTCTCTATCCGCATTAGTTCTCGGACACGTAGCTGTCAAGAGATGCGCAGAGGGCAAGGGGTTCAGGCTGCGAAAGGGTTCTTTTTCACGAGGTGTCTCGGAGCTTCAAAGAAATGCAGCCATCTTGGAGCACCACCCACCGGAAGTCGCATAATTTGTTTTTATGCATACTGGATTTAACAGCAGAGGGCGCTAACGGCTTTTAAAATTTATGCAGCTGTTTGTTATTTCGCACTCTTGTGCGGCGCAGTTTTCTTTTCCCGGCCGCTCACGTGTCCTCCGCACTGTAACGGAGCGGACTTTTGTGAGCTCAGAGTCTGATTAAAGGCTGAGGAGAGGTGTCGGCTTATTCGCCGAACGGAGTAACTTCAGTGGCAAATCGTTTAGCTGAAAGTTAACTGCTGCTTCTGCTTTCTAGGGGGATTTTCGCTCTGGTCTGGTAGGAGCTTCAGATAGATTGTCTGAAGTTAACTTTCATATGTTTTTCAACCTTATTTACTAATTTTGACAATATAAGAAAGAAAAAAGTATTTTAAAATTTTTATTTTGGTTCATCGTTCTGGTTATTACTAGTGGGACCTGTCCTTTTGGATTATGCCTATCTTTCTAGATAAATGTTTACTATGCTTAGATAATCAGATTGCTCTACCAATGCAGTTTTGTTCCTCATGTTTAGCAAAAACGTTAAAATTTTAAAGAAAAAATTCTCCCTTCTGAGCCAAGTGTCTCACAGGATTTTGCTGTGTGTGACATGCTCCAGCTTTCTCCTCAAACGTCCCAAGCCTTAGTTGTGTCTCATACTGTGCCTTCTGTATCCTCTCAATCACCTGGGGGTGTTTATTTACCTGGGGATTTCGCTGCTCAGATTACTTCGGCAGTGTCAGTGGCTTTATCTGCTTTCCCTTCTTTGGGTAAGCGTAAGAGGAAATCTAAACATTTACCTGCTACTAAGGTTTCTGACACCTCTAAGTCGGCGTTAATCAGTATTTCTCATTTGTCTGATGAGGAAAATTCTTTAGTAGCTTCTGAAGGTGAAATCTTGGACTCTGACACTTTTTAGCAGAAAGATCTTCAGAATCTGAAGAAGTAAATTTTACATTTAAGCTTGAACACCAAAGGTTACTACTGAAGGAGGTTTTAGCTACTTTAGACTGTGAACCTTCGGTTTCTGTCATCCCTAAGTCTTCTAAACTGGATAAAGTTTATGATTCTCCATCTTCTGAGGAAGTTTTTTTCTGTTCCAAGGAAGATTTCTGAAATTATAGCTCAGTAATGGGATAAACCAGGGGTTCCTTTCTTTCATGTAATTGGCAAGAGTCCATTTGCTATTGACGTATGGGATATACAATCCTACCAGGAGGGGCAAAGTTTCCCAAACCTCAAAATTCCTATAAATACACCCCTCACCACACCCACAACTCCGTTTTACAAACTTTGCCTCCTATAGAGGTGGTGAAGTAAGCTTTTCTGCTTGATTTTTTGTTTTCTTTTATGATAAGCGCTTCTAAGGATTCTGAAGCCCAATTCCTCTCAGATTACAGTGTTTGTCAGAGGGATGTGAAGAGAGTATCGCCTATTGATTTTTTTATGGTTTCCCTTGCAGGAAATCTTTTCAAAGGTTCTCTGTTATTGGTCGTAGGGATTCATCTCCTACCTCCCTTTTCAGATCGACGATATACTCTTATACTATTACCTCTGCTGATAGTTTTCAGTTCTGGTTTGGCTATCTGCTATATGTGGATGGGTGTCTTTCGGTAGAAATGTTTTTATTTCTCAAAGACACTCAGCTATGGTTTGGCACTTTATGTATTAATGTAAAGTTCTAAATATATGTATTGTACTTATATTTGCCATGAGTCAGGTTTTATGTATATTTCCCTTTGCAGACTATCAGTTTCAAAATTGAGAAAACATATTTAGAAAGTTATTTTTTCTTACCTGGGGTATAGTCTTCTCTTCAAAATTTACTGTTTTCAATAATTTTCGTAGGCAAAATTTAGGCTCGCGAGGCCGCAAAATGCTGATATTTATTGCGTCATTCTTGGTGCGAGAATTTTTGGGGCGCGAAGTTACGTTCGGTGATGCAAATTCGCCATTTCCAGCGTCTTAGTTGACGCCAGGTTTACTTGCACAAGGTTGCGTCTGCTATGATGCGAGTTGCGTCATTTATGGATGTTGGCGCCAAAAATGTTTGTTTTGCGTTGCGCGTCATACTTTGCGCCAAATAATTTTATTATTTTAAACCCCACTTCCTATATGCCTCTTGCCTTTTTTCTATGCTAAGAAGGCTATGCTGTTTGCATTTTTTCCCGATTCCTGAAACTGCCATATAAGGAAATTGATAATTTTGCTTTATATGTTGTTTTTTTTCTCTTACATTTGCAAGATGTCTCAATCTGATCCTGTCTCAGAAACCACTGTTGGATTCCTGCTGCCTGATAATAGTTCTAAGAAAGATAAGTGTATCTGTTGTTAGCTTTTACATGCAGAGAATGTATCCATCAGTACTAGTACAATGCCTGTTGTTCCTTCAACATCTAATGTACATGATATCCCTGTGAATATAAAAGATTTTATTGCTGATGCGATTCAGAAGGCTTTGTCTGCCATTCTGCCTTCTAATAAACGTAAAAGGTCTTTTAAAACTTCTCATAAAGATGATGAATTTTCAAATGACCGAAAACATACTGAATTATACTCCTCCCGATGAGGATCTATCTGATTTAGAAGATCCTATCTCACACATGGACACTGACAAATCTACTTATCTTTTTAAGATGGAGTATATTTGTTCCTTGTTGAAAGAAGTGTTAATTACTTTGGATATTGAGGAAACTAGTCCTCTTGATATTAAAACTAGTAAACATTTAAATTTTGTTTATAAACCTCCTGTGGTTACTCCAGAGGTTTTTCCAGTTCCTGATGCTATTTCTGATATGATTTCAAATGAATGGAATAGGCCTGGTACTTTAATTGCTTCTTCTAGGTTTAAAAAGTTGTATCCTTTGCCAGCAGCCAGATTGGAGTTTTGGGAAAAAATCCTCAAGGTTGATGGGGCTATTTCTACTCTTGCCAAATGTACTATTATCCCTATAGAAGCTAGTACTTACTTTAAAGATCCTTTAGATAGGAATCTTGAATCTTATTCAAGGAAAGCTTATTTATTTTCTGGCTATCTTCTCAGGCCTGCAATTTCTATAGTTGATGTTGCAGCTGCATCAACCTTCTGGTTGGAAGCTTAGCGCAACAGGAAACAGATTCTGATTTTTCTAGCATTGTTAGCTTGCTTCAACATGCTAATCATTTTATCTGCGATACTATTTTTGATATCAAAATTGATGTTAAATCTGTCATTAGCTATTTTAGCTAGAAGAGCTTTGTGGCTTTGGAATGCTGACATGGTATTCGTCTAGATTACTATCTCTTTCTTTCCAAGGTAAAAATGTATTTGGTTCTCAGTTGGATTCCATTAATTCAACTGTCACGGGGGAAAGGGAGGTTTTTTTTTACCTCAGGATAAAAGATCTAATGGCAAATCTAAAGCTTCTAATCGATGAAAAAACACAACCAGTGATACTAACCGGATGTTTAGATAAGAGGCGCTAGGTGCTCAAGTGTATAAACAATTCAAAATTAATCTATAAAACTACTCTAAAAATAATACTCTAATAGTGTAGGATGAATGATCAGTGTATACACATAAAATCGTGGAGTGACTAAATGTCAGCTATAAGTCACTCAAAAGGATAATAATAAAAGTGAACCAAATAAAATGGATATCCTGATGTATATCACAGGATTGTGAGTAACAAAAACAGGTGAAAATACGTAATAAATCACATATAAATAAATAAATAAGTGTATTCCCAATAAAGGATAATAACTCAAGTATAAAGAATATTGGTAGCTGGAGTTTGAAATTAAAACAAGTGTCTTTGGATAAAACCAGTGTTCAAAGAATTCTCATGTAGTGTTCCAAAATTATTGATAAGCTTTTAGGCAGCTCCTCTGGTGTGTTATGCCACAGTAACACGTCACAATATCCTAGAAAACAAAACATAGAGGGCGCCACATAGTGCAGGTCAGGCGATCAGGATCCAAAATATTAAAGTTGGCCAAATAGCTACTCACGTGGTATAAAGCACAGTTGTGCAATATGAGCAGTCCGGAACCTCAAGTCGTCCGGTAGACACCCAGGCAGTAAATGTATGTTGCCACAGGGGAGTGGTAGCAGGATCCCTCTATCCCACCAGGGTGAGTCCTGGAGAGATGAGCGCAGGGTACTTGTGATCCCACCAGGGGGAGTTCGGTGAAGGCAACTTGCAGAGAAAGGCTATGCTCCTTATTAGTGCCCAAAAGACACGCAGTGATCCAAAAATGGGGAAAAAAAAAGATATTCACGGTCAGGCGTATTAATTCAGCCCTGACTCAAAGGATAATGTATAGTGTCACCAATAGGTAGCAGCTGCAGATATTTAAAACAAACAGCAGGTGGATCAATACTATATTCTTCCGAAAGAAGATTAAAAAATAGCACAGGGTAGCAGTGAGTGTGGAGTTTAAAAAATTATTTAATAAAAAAGTTTTAAAAGCAACGCGTTTCTCCGTGTTGCAGCACGGTTTCATCAGGCTGTTTTATACAGCCTGATGAAACCGTGCTGCGACACAAAGAAACGCGTTGCTTTTTAAACTTTTTTTATTAAATAATTTTTAAACTCCACACTCACTGCTACTCTGTGCTATTTTTTAATCTTCTTTCGGAAGAATATAGTATTGCTCCACCTGCTGTTTGTTTTAAATATCTGCAGCTGCTACCTATTGGTGACACTATACATTATCCTTTGAGTCAGGGCTGAATTAATACGCCTGACCGTGAATATCCTTTTTTCTTCTGTTATGTGTGATCAGTCCACGGGTCATCATTACTTCTGGGATATAACTCCTCCCCAACAGGAAATGCAAGAGGATTCACCCAGCAGAGCTGATATAGCTCCTCCCCTCTACGTCAGTCCCAGTCATTCTCTTGCACCCAACGACTAGATAGGATGTGTGAGAGGACTATGGTGATTATACTTAGTTTTTATGACTTCAATCAAAAGTTTGTTATTTTACAATAGCACCGGAGCGTGTTATTACTTCTCTGGCAGAGTTTGAAGAAGAATCTACCAGAGTTTTTTACTATGATTTTAACCGGAGTAGTTAAGATCATATTGCTGTTCTCGGCCATCTGAGGGAGGTAAAGGCTTCAGATCAGGGGACAGCGGGCAGATGAATCTGCATTGAGGTATGTAGCAGTTTTTATTTTCTGAATGGAATTGATGAGAAAATCCTGCTATACCGTTATAATGACATGTATGTATACACTTCAGTATTCTGGGAATGGTATTTCACCGGAACTACTCTGTTAAAGGTCACTAATCCTTTTAATAAATATTATCATGTTAAACGTTTTTGCTGGAATGTAGAATCGTTTACATTGCTGAGGTACTGAGTGAATATATGTTTGGGCATTATTTTCCACTTGGCAGTTGTCTGCTTTAAATTGTGACAGTTTCGTTTCTCCTCACTGCTGTGTGTGAGAGGGAGGGGCCGTTTTTGGCGCTCTTTTGCTACGCATCAAAAATTTCCAGTCAGCTACTATTATATTTCTTGCATGATCCGGTTCACTGACAGATCTCAGGGGTCTTCAAACTTCTTTGAAGGGAGATACATTCTCTCAGCAGAGCTGTGAGAATTTTATATTGACTGTGAATAAATACGTTACTCTATAATTTTTTATGTCAAATTTAGTTATTGTTATTTACTAATGGGAACAAACCTTTGCTAAAAGTTGGGTTATTTTAAAGTCGATGCTATAACTGTTTTTCAGTTCATTATCTCAACTGTCATTTAATCGTTTAAGTACCTCTTTGAGGCACAGTACGTTTTTGCTAAAAAAGATTATAACCAGGTTGCAAGTTATTGCTAGTGTGTTAAACATGTCTGACTCAGAGGAAGATATCTGTGTCATTTGTTCCAATGCCAAGGTGGAGCCCAATAGAAATTTATGTACTAACTGTATTGATGCTACTTTAAATAAAAGTCAATCTGTACAATGTGAACAAATTTCACCAAACTGCGAGGGGAGAGTTATGCCGACTAACTCGCCTCACGCGGCAGTACCTGCATCTCCCGCCCGGGAGGTGCGTGATATTATGGCGCCTAATACATCTGGGCGGCCATTACAGATAACATTACATGATATGGCTACTGTTATGACTGAAGTTTTGTCTAAATTACCAGAACTAAGAGGCAAGCGTGATCACTCTGGGGTGAGAACAGAGTGCGCTGACAATACTAGGGCCATGTCTGATACTGCGTCACAGCTTGCAGAGCATGAGGACGGAGAGCTTCATTCTGTGGGTGACGGTTCTGATCCAAACAGATTGGATTCAGATATTTCAAATTTTAAATTTAAATTGGAGAACCTCCGTGTATTACTAGGGGAGGTCTTAGCGGCTCTCAATGATTGTAACACCGTTGCAATACCAGAGAAACTGTGTAGGTTGGATAAATACTTTGCGGTACCGGCGAGTACTGACGTTTTTCCTATACCTAAGAGATTAACTGAAATTGTTACTAAGGAGTGGGATAGACCCGGTGTGCCGTTCTCACCCCCTCCAATATTTAGAAAGATGTTTCCAATAGACGCCACCACTCGGGACTTATGGCAAACGGTCCCTAAGGTGGAGGGAGCAGTTTCTACTTTAGCTAAGCGTACCACTATCCCGGTGGAGGATAGCTGTGCTTTTTCAGATCCAATGGATAAAAAATTAGAGGGTTACCTTAAGAAAATGTTTGTTCAACAAGGTTTTATATTGCAACCCCTTGCATGTATCGCGCCGATTACGGCTGCGGCAGCATTTTGGATTGAGTCTCTGGAAGAGAACCTTAGTTCATCTACGCTAGACGATATTATGGACAGGCTTAGAGTCCTTAAACTAGCTAATTCATTCATTTCGGAGGCCGTAGTACATTTAACCAAACTTACGGCTAAGAACTCTGGATTCGCCATACAGGCACGTAGAGCACTGTGGCTAAAATCCTGGTCAGCTGATGTTACTTCTAAGTCCAAATTACTTAATATACCTTTCAAGGGGCAGTCTTTATTTGGGCCCGGTTTGAAAGAAATTATCGCTGACATTACAGGAGGTAAGGGCCACGCCCTACCTCAAGACAAAGCCAAAGCTAAGGCTAGACAGTCTAATTTTCGTCCCTTTCGGAATTTCAAAACAGGAGCAGCGTCAACCTCCACTGCACCAAAACAGGAAGGAGCTGTTGCTCGTTACAGGCAAGGCTGGAAACCTAACCAGTCCTGGAATAAGGGCAAACAGGCTAGGAAACCTGCTGCTGCCCCAAAGACAGCATGAATCGAGAGCCCCCGATCCGGGACCGGATCTAGTGGGGGGCAGACTTTCTCTCTTCGCCCAGGCCTGGGCAAGAGATGTTCAGGATCCCTGGGCGCTGGAGATCATATCTCAGGGATACCTTCTAGACTTCAAATTATCTCCACCAAAAGGGAGATTTCATCTGTCAAGGTTGTCAACAAACCAGATAAAGAAAGAAGCGTTTCTACGCTGTGTACAAGATCTGTTATTAATGGGAGTGATCCATCCAGTTCCACGGTCGGAACAAGGACAAGGGTTCTACTCAAACCTGTTTGTGGTTCCCAAAAAAGAGGGAACTTTCAGGCCAATCTTAGATTTAAAGATTCTAAACAAATTCCTAAGAGTTCCATCGTTCAAAATGGAAACTATTCGGACAATCTTACCTATGATCCAAAGGGGTCAGTACATGACCACAGTGGATTTAAAAGATGCTTACCTTCACATACCAATTCACAAAGATCATCAACGGTATCTACGGTTTGCCTTCCTAGACAGGCACTACCAGTTTGTAGCTCTTCCATTCGGATTGGCTACGGCCCCAAGAATCTTCACAAAGGTTCTGGGTGCCCTTCTAGCGGTACTAAGACCGCGAGGGATTTCGGTAGCTCCGTACCTAGACGACATTCTAATACAAGCTTCAAGCTTTCAAACTGCCAAGTCTCATACAGAGTTAGTTCTGGCATTTCTAAGGTCGCATGGATGGAAAGTGAACGAAAAGAAGAGTTCTCTTTTTCCTCTCACAAGAGTTCCATTCTTGGGGACTCTTATAGATTCTGTAGAAATGAAGATTTACCTGACAGAAGACAGGTTAACAAAGCTTCAAGATGCATGCCGTGTCCTTCATTCCATTCAACACCCGTCAGTAGCTCAATGCATGGAGGTGATCGGCTTAATGGTAGCGGCAATGGACATAGTACCTTTTGCACGCCTACACCTCAGACCGCTGCAATTGTGCATGCTAAGTCAGTGGAATGGGGATTACTCAGATTTGTCCCCTACCCTGAATCTGAATCAAGAGACCAGAAATTCTCTTCTATGGTGGCTTTATCGGCCACACCTGTCCAGGGGGATGCCATTCAGCAGGCCAGACTGGACAATCGTAACAACAGACGCCAGCCTGCTAGGTTGGGGCGCTGTCTGGAATTCTCTGAAGACTCAGGGATTATGGAATCAGGAGGAGAGTCTCCTTCCAATAAACATTCTGGAATTGAGGGCAGTTCTCAATGCCCTTCTGGCTTGGCCCCAATTAACAACTCAGGGGTTCATCAGGTTTCAGTCGGACAATATCACGACTGTAGCTTACATCAACCATCAGGGAGGGACAAGAAGCTCCCTAGCAATGATGGAAGTATCAAAGATAATTCGCTGGGCAGAGTCTCACTCTTGCCATCTGTCAGCAATCCACATCCCGGGAGTGGAGAACTGGGAGGCGGATTTCTTGAGTCGCCAGACTTTTCATCCGGGAGAGTGGGAACTTCATCCGGAGATCTTTGCCCAAATACTTCGACGTTGGGGCAAACCAGAGATAGATCTCATGGCGTCTCGCCAGAACGCCAAACTTCCTCACTACGGGTCCAGATCCAGGGATCCGGGAGCGGTTCTGATAGATGCTTTGACAGCACCTTGGAACTTCGGGATGGCTTATGTGTTTCCACCCTTCCCGCTGCTTCCTCGATTGATTGCGAAAATCAAACAGGAGAGAGCATCAGTGATTCTAATAGCGCCTGCATGGCCACGCAGGACTTGGTATGCAGATCTAGTGGACATGTCATCCTGTCCACCTTGGTCTCTACCTCTAAGACAGGACCTTCTGATACAGGGTCCATTCAAACATCAAAATCTAACTTCTCTGAAACTGACTGCTTGGAAATTGAACGCTTGATTTTATCAAAGCGTGGTTTTTCTGAGTCGGTTATTGATACCCTGATCCAGGCTAGGAAGCCTGTTACCAGAAAGATTTACCATAAAATATGGCGCAAATACCTATACTGGTGCGAATCCAAACGTTACTCCTGGAGTAAGGTTAGGATTCCTAGGATATTGTCTTTTCTACAAGAAGGTTTAGAAAAGGGTTTATCGGCTAGTTCTTTAAAGGGACAGATTTCAGCTCTGTCCATCTTGTTACACAGGCGTCTGTCAGAAAATCCAGACGTCCAGGCCTTTTGTCAGGCTTTAGCTAGGATCAAGCCTGTGTTTAAAGCCGTTGCTCCGCCATGGAGTTTAAACTTAGTTCTTAACGTTTTACAAGGTGTTCCATTTGAACCCCTTCATTCCATTGATATAAAATTGTTATCTTGGAAAGTTCTGTTTTTAATGGCTATTTCCTCGGCTCGAAGAGTCTCTGAGTTATCAGCATTACATTGTGATTCTCCTTATCTGATTTTTCACTCAGATAAGGTAGTTCTGCGTACTAAACCTGGGTTCTTACCTAAGGTAGTTACTAACAGGAATATCAATCAAGAGATTGTCGTTCCATCCTTGTGTCCAAATCCTTCTTCAAAGAAGGAACGTCTTCTACACAATCTGGATGTAGTTCGTGCCCTCAAGTTCTACTTACAGGCAACTAAAGATTTTCGCCAAACTTCTTCCCTGTTTGTCGTTTATTCTGGACAGAGGAGAGGTCAAAAAGCTTCTACTACCTCTCTCTCGTTTTGGCTTCGTAGCATAATACGTTTAGCCTATGAGACTGCTGGACAGCAGCCTCCTGAAAGAATTACAGCTCACTCCACTAGAGCTGTGGCTTCCACTTGGGCCTTTAAGAATGAGGCCTCTGTTGAACAGATTGCAAGGCTGCAACTTGGTCTTCGCTTCATACTTTTTCCAAATTTTACAAATTTGACACTTTTGCTTCTTCGGAGGCTATTTTTGGGAGAAAGGTTCTTCAGGCAGTGGTTCCTTCTGTATAATGAGCCTGCCTATCCCTCCCGTCATCCGTGTACTTTTGCTTTGGTATTGGTATCCCAGAAGTAATGATGACCCGTGGACTGATCACACATAACAGAAGAAAACATAATTTATGCTTACCTGATAAATTCCTTTCTTCTGTTGTGTGATCAGTCCACGGCCCGCCCTGTTTTTAAGGCAGGTAAATATCTTTTAAATTATACTCCAGTCACCACTTCACCCTTGGTTACTCCTTTCTCGTTGATTCTTGGTCGAATGACTGGGACTGACGTAGAGGGGAGGAGCTATATCAGCTCTGCTGGGTGAATCCTCTTGCATTTCCTGTTGGGGAGGAGTTATATCCCAGAAGTAATGATGACCCGTGGACTGATCACACAACAGAAGAAAGGAATTTATCAGGTAAGCATAAATTATGTTTTTTTTTTCTTTCCATTTTTGGATCACTGTGTGTCTTTTGGCCAATAATAAGGAACATAGCCTTTCTCTGCAAGTTGCCTTCACCGAACTCCCCCTGGTGGAATCACAAGTACCCTGCGCTCATCTCTCCTGGACTCCCCCTGGTGGGATAGAGGGATCCTGCTACCACTCCCCTGTGGCAACATACATTTACTGCCTGGGTGTCTACCGGACGACTTGAGGTTCCGGACTGCTCATATTGCACAACTGTGCTTTATACCACGTGAGTAGCTATTTGGTTAACTTTAATATTTTGGATCCTGATCACCTGACCTGCACTATGTGGCGCCCTCTATGTTTTGTTTTCTAAAGCTGCTAATCGTTTTCGTTCTTTTCGACAGAATAAGGAACAGAAACCAAATCCTTCCCCCAAGGAATCTGATTCCAATTGGAAGCCTTCTATATGTTGGAATAAATCCAAGCCTTTTAAGAAACCAAAGCCAGCCCCCAAGTCTGCATGATGGTGAGGCCCTCATTCCAGTTCAGCTGGTGGGGGGCAGATTAACATTTTTCCAGAACATTTGGGCAGATTCTGTCCAAAATCTTTGGATTCGGAGCATTGTCTCTCATGGGTATCGAATAGTATTCAGAATAAGACCTCCTGTGAGAAGATTTTTTTTCTCACGTGTTCCAGCAAATCCAGTGTAGGCTCAGGCTTTTCTGAAGTGTGTTTAAGATCTAGAGCTTTCAGGGGTAATTATACCAGTTCCGTTTCAGGAACAGGGTCTGGTGTTTTATTCAAATCTATTCATTGTCCCAAAGAAAGAAAATTAATTCAGGCCAGTTCTGGATCTGAAAATTTTGAACCGTTTTGTAAAAGTGCCAACTTTCAAAATGGTGACTATAAGGACTATTCTGCCTTTTGTTCAGCAAGGTCATTATATGTCCACAATAGATTTACAGGATGCATATCTTCATTCCGATTCCTCCAGACCACTATCGGTTTCTGAGATTCTCTTTTCTAGACAAGCATTACCAATTTGTCGCTCTTTCATTTGGCCTAGCGACAGCTCCAATATTTTTTTTCAAAGGTTCTCGGTGTCCTACTCTCTGTAATCGGAGAACAGGGTATTGCGGTGTTTCCTTATTTGGACGATATCTTGGTACTGGCTCAGTTTTTACATTCTGCAGAATCTCACACGAATCAACTAGTGTTGTTTCTTCAAAGTCATGGTTAGAGGATCAATTTACCAAAAATGTATTTGATTCCTCAGACAAGGGTCACCAGGTTTCCAGATAGATTCAGTGTCCATGACTCTGTCTCTAGCAGACCAGAGACTAAAATTGGTTTCAGCTTGTCGGAACCTTCAGTCTTAGTCATTCCCTTCAGTGGCTTTGTGCATCGAAGTTTTAGGTCTCATGACGGCAGCATCGGACACGATCCCCTTTGCTTGTTTTCATGAGACTTCTCCAGCTTTGTATGCTGAATCAGTGGTGCAGGGATTATACAAAGATATCACAATTAATATCCTTAAATCCCAATGTTCGACTCTCTCTGACTTGGTGGTTAGACCACCATTGTATAGTTCAAGGGGGCCTCCTTTGTTTGTCCAACCTGGACTGTAATCCCAACAGATGCAAGTCTTTCAGGTTGGGGAGCTGTCTGGGGATCTCTGACAGCACAAGTGGCTTGGAAATCTAAAGAGGCGAGGTTACCAATCAATATTTTAGAACTTTGTGCTATTTTCAGGGCTCTTCAGGTTTGGCCTCTATTGAAGAGAGAACCATTCATTTGTTTTCAGACAGACAATATCACAACTGTGGCATATGTCAATGATCAGGGTGGGACTCGCAGTCCCCTAGCTATGAAAGAAGTATCTTGGATACTTGCTTGGGCGGAATCCAGCTCTTGTCTAATTTCTGCGGTACATATCCCAGGTGTAGACAATTGGGAAGTGGATTATCTCAGCCATCAGACTTTACATCCGGGGGAGTGGTCACTCCATCCAGATGTGTTTTTTCAGATGTGGGGTCTTCCAGAAATAGATCTGATGGCTTCCCATCTAAACAAGAAACTTCCCAGGTACCTGTCCAGTTTCAGGGATCCTCAGGCGGAGTCGGTGGATGCATTAGCAGTTCCTTGGTTTTACCAACCTGCTTATATCTTCCCGCCTCTAGTTCTTCTTTCAAAAGTGATCTCCAAGATCATCATGGAACATTCGTTTGTGTTTCTGATAGCTCCAGCATGGCCTCACAGATTCTGGTACGCAGACCTTGTCCGGATGTCCATTTGTCAACCATGGCCACTTCCTTTAAGACCAGATCTTCTGTCTCAAGGTCTGTTTTTCCATCAGGATCTCAAATCATTAAATTTGAAGGTATGGAAATTGAATGCTTAGTCATAGAGGTTTCTCTGACTCAGTGATTGATACTATGTTACAGACTCGTAAATCTGTTTCTAGGAAAGATGTTTCAAGTTTGGAAGACTTATATTTCATGGTGTTCTCCTCATAAATTCTCCTGACTTTCTTTTAGAATTCCTAGAATTTTACAGTTTCTTCAGGATGGTTTGGATAAAGGTTTGTCTGCACGTTCCTTGAAGGGACAAATCTCTGCTCTTTCCGTTTTATTTTACAGAAAGATTGCTAAACTTCCTGATATTCACTGTTTTGTTCAGGCTTTGGTTCGTATCAGGCCTGTCATTAAATCAATCTCTCCTCCTTGGAGTCTTGATTTGGTCTTAAGAACTTTGAAATACTATGTTGATGCTACTAAAGATTTCAGGAAGACTTCTAGTCTATTTGTTTTTTCTGGTCCTAGGAAAGGTCAGAAAGCTTCTGCCATTTCCTTGGCATACTGGTTAAAGCTTTTGATTCATCAGGCTTATTTGGAGTCGGGTCATGCCCCGCCTCAGAGAATCACAGCTCATTCTACCAGCTCATTCTACCAGATCAGTATCCACTTTGTGGGCTTTTAAAGGACCAGTCAACACTGTAGATTTGCATAATCAACAAATGCATGATAAGAAGACAATGCAATAGCACTTAGTCTGAACTTCAAATGAGTAGTAGATTTTTGTTAAATAAATTGCAAAGTTATGTCTATTTCCACTCCCCCTGTATCATGTGACAGCCATCAGCCAATCACAAATGCATATACGTATATGCTGTGAATTCTTGCACATGCTCCGTAGGAGTTGGTGACTCAAAAAGTGTAAATATAAAACGACTGTGCACATTTTGTTAATGGAAGTAAATTGGAAAGTTGTTTAAAATTGCATGCTGTATCTGAATCATGAAGTTTAATTTTGACTTGAGTGTCCCTTTAAGAATGAAGCTTCAGTTGATCAGATTTGCAAAGCAGCGACTTGGTCTTCTTTGCATACATTTACTAAATTGTACCATTTTGATGTTTTTGCCTCTTCGGAAGCAGTTTTTGGTAGAAAAGTTCTTCAGGCAGCTGTTTCAGTTGATTCATCTGCTTATGTTTTAAGTTTTTTTTCTTTTCAATTATAAGAAAAACTTATTCTTTTAGTTGTGGCTTTAATTTTTCAGCGGAAAATGGCTGTTATTTTTATCCCTCCCTCACTAGTGACTCTTCTGTGGAGTTCCACATCTTGGATATTACTATCCCATACGTCACTAGCTCATGTACTCTTGCCAATTACATGAAAGAAAACATAATTTATGTAAGAACTTACCTGATAAATTCATTTCTTTCATATTGGCAAGAGTCCATGAGACCCACCCTTTTTTATGGTGGTTATGTTTTTTTTGTATAAAGCACAATTATATTTCCAGTTCCTTTTTTGATGCTTTTTACTCCTTTTTCTATCACCCCACTACTTGGCTATTCGTTAAACTGAATTGTGGGTGTGGTGAGGGGTGTATTTATAGGCATTTTGAGGTTTAGGAAACTTTGCCCCTCCTGGTAGGATTGTATATCCCATACGTCACTAGCTCATGGACTCTTGCCAATATGAAAGAAATGAATTTATCAGGTAAATTCTTATATAAATTATGTTTTCGTTCCTTTCATACATCCAAAGGACAGGTCTCTAGCCCCCTCCAAATCTGATCAGTTCAAGAGTACCTGGAAGCCTAATCAGTCTTGGAACAAGAACAAGTATTCCAAGAAGCCCTCCTCAGACAATAAGTCATCATGAAGGGACGGCCCCTAATCCAGCAATGAATCGCAGGTTTCTTCTGTGAATACTATCTTCAGACCCCGTAAAGAGAGCTGCCTTTCTCAATTGTGTAAAGGACATTTCTTCCCTGGGGGTGATCGTCCCAGTTCCTCCCTCAGAAAGGGGCCTGGGATTTTTTTCTAGCCTTTTCGTAGTACCCAAGAAAGAGGGAATTTTCCGTCCAATCCTGGATTTAAAGTGTCTCGAGGTTCCGTCCTTCAAGACTGTCAGATCCATTCTCTAGTTGGTCCAAGATGGTCAGTTCATGACCACTATAGACCTGAAGGATGCATACCTTCATGTGCTGATCCACAAGGATCATTTTAAGTTGGAGGTTTGCCTTTCTGGACAAACATTTTCCATTTGTAGCCCTGCCATTTGGTCTGGCAACAGCTCCCAGGATCTTTACAAAGGTGCTGGGTGCGCTTTTGGCAGTAGCCAGGACGTATGAAATCACAGTGGCCCCTTTCCTGGATGATATCTTGGTTCAAGCTCCATCTTTTCATTTGGCAAGATCTCACACTGACTCTTTTTTGTCTCTCCTTCGAGACCATGGGTGGAAGATAAATCTGGACAAGAGTTCCCTTGTCCAACACCAGGGTTTGTTTTCTGGGAACAATCAGATTTAGTTTCATGAAAATTTAAGATGATCCAAACTTCTCTTGTCCTGCCAATCTCTCTTCAATCATCTGAGTGCCCCTCAGTGGCGCAATGCATGAATGTAGTTGGTCTCATGGTGGCTACCATGGTCATTATTACTTTTGCTCATTTTCATCTTCGACCTCTACAACTATGTATGCTCAGACCATGGAGCAGAGATCATTCTGACCTATCCCAACAGATCTTCCTGTACAACCACACTAGAGAATATCTCTCCTGGTGGCTCTGTCAGGATAAACTGTTCCAGGGCACGTGATTTGAGACCATTGTGGTAGATTGTGACTACGGATTACAGCCTTCTGGGCCTGGGGTGTTCTCTGTGGTTCCTTGAAGGCTCAGGGAAGTTTTTCGACAGAAGTCCTCACTCGCCATCAAAATCCTGGAATTGAGAGCCGTCTTCAATGCTCTGATGGGGTGGCCTCAACTTCTTTCTGTCTGGTTTATCAGATTTCAATCGGACAACATAACATCAGTGGCTTATATCGATCATCAGGGAGGAACAAGGAGTTCCCTAGCGATAAAGGTGTCTCACATCCTTCAGTGGGCAGAATCCCACAATTGCCATATTTCAGCCATTCATATCCCGGGAGTGGACAATTGTGAGGTGGATTACCTGACCAGACATGTTTCACCCAGGGGATTAGGCTCTTCATCTGGAGGTGTTCTCCAGGATAATCCTCAGGTGGGGGTTGCGGAGATGGACCTCATAGCCTCTCGTCTCAATACCAAGCTGCCCAGATACGGGTCAAGATTGAGGGACCCTTCAGGCAGTGTTGATGGACACGTTAGCGGTTCCTTGGAAGTTCAAACTTATCTCTCCTTCCCTGAGTTATTGCCCACATCAAATAGGAGTGGGCCTCAGTGATTCTAATTATTCCTGTGTGGCCTCGCAGGACTTGGTTCTCAGACCTAGTAGAGATGTCATGTCCGTGGAGGTTGCCTCAGAGTGCACCTTCTGCTTCAAGGCCCATTTCTTTACCAAAATCTATATTCTCTGAGGCTGACTGCATTGATATTGAACGCCTTGTTCTGTCTAAAAGAGGTTTTTCTGAAAGGGTTATTGATACTCTGATTGAAGCTCGAAAGCCAGTCAGCGGCTGTACCAGAAAGTGTGGAGTACCTATCTCACCTGGTGTGAGGATCAAGGTTTCCCTTGGCACAAGTTGAGTTCCTCAAATTCTCTTGTTTTTCCAAGAAGGTTTGGAGAACGGTTTGTCTTCTTTTTCTCTCAAGGGACATATTTCTGCCCTTTCTGTGTTGCACAAGAAGTTGGCTAATTTTCCAGACGTTCAGTCTTTTGTTCAAGCCCTGGTTAGAATCAGGCCTGTATTTTAACCTGTTGCTCCCCCTTGGAGCCTTAATCTGGTTCTCCGTGTTCTTCACCAGAGTCCGTTTGAGTCTATGAATTCAGTTGATATTAAAGGAATTGTCTAGTCAAAATTAAACATTCATGATTCAGATAGAGCATGCAATTGTAAGCAACTTTATAATTTACTCCTATTATCAATTTGTCTTCGTTCTCTTGGTATCTGTATTTAAAAAAGCAAGAATGTAAGCATAGGAGCCTGCCCGTTTTTGGTTCAGAACCTGGGTAGCACTTTCTGATTGGTGTCTTAATGCAGCCACCAATCAGCAAGTGCTACCCATCAAAAATGGGCCAGCTCCTAAACTAACTTTCAAATAAAGATACGAAGAGAACAAATGTTAATAGGAGTAAATTAGAAAGTTGCTCAAAATTCCATGCTCTATCTGAATCATGAAAGTTTAAGTTTGACTAGACTATCCCTTTAATCTTCTATCTTGGAAAGTTTTGTTTTTGTTGGCTATTTCTTCTACTCATAGTTTCTGAATTATCTGCCATACAGTGTGATCCACCCTATCTGATTTTCCATGCGGATAAGGCGGTTCTACGTACCAAGCTGGGTTTTCTTCATTAGGTGGTTTCTGACCGCGATAGTAATCAGGAGATTGTGGCATCTTCCTTTTGTCCTAATCCTTCCTCTCTGAAGGAACATTTGTTTCACAATCTAGATGTGGTTAGTGCCTTAAAATTCTATTTCCATGCTACCAAGGATTTTAGCTGATCTTCCTTGTTCCTGGTGTACGTAGGTAAGCGCGGGGGTCAGAAATCAACTGCGACTACCCTTTATTTTTGGCTAAGGAGTGTTATTCGTTTGGCTTATGGAAGCTGGTCAACACCCTCCTGAGAGGATTATGGATCACTCTACCCGTGCTGTCATCTTCTTGGGCTTTTAAGAATGAAGCCTCTATGGAACAAATCTGTAAGGCGGCTACCTCATCCACTTTTGCATATCTTTTCAAAATGTTTCAAGTTAGATGTTTTTGCCTCAGCTGAGGCATCTTTTGGGAGAAAGGTACTTCAAGCGGGGGTGCCTTCAGATTAGGTTCACCTGCCTTATTTTTTCCTCCTAATTCGTTCTGTGTCCTCTTTAGCTTGGGTATTAGATTGCCAAAAGTAATGAATGAATTTGTGGACTCTCCATGCCATTGGAAAGAAAACAAAATGCATGCTTACCTGATAAGAAATTTTCCTAATCTTCAGGCACCTCTATATCCCCTGTGCTTCTCCTATTTTTCCGTCTCCTCAGCTGAATGAATGGGGGAGTATGGAAAGTAGGAGCCATATTTAATCCTTTGGCTGCAGTGTATTTGCCGCCTTCTGGTTGCCAGGTAGTGAATTCCCAACAGTAATGAATGAATTTGTGGACTCTCCATGCCAGGAAAGAAAATATCAGGTAAGCATACATTTTTGTTTTCTCTTGTCTAGAGTACTTTTTCTATTTTTTAAAATAATATCCTAATTAGGTTCTAGCTTAGCTATGGATGATTTTATTCTGGAAAGAACATCTAGAAATATAGAAATAGGTAGTATCATGAATACTTATGGGGCTTGTTTTTTCCAACTACAAGAATGCTATAGTCTGTATACCCCAATAATGCTACTATGTCCCTAATGCAAGTCTGATTAAACCAGACTTACCTTATTAATTTAGTTTTGTACTTGTGTGCTGTTACTTTAAATGTATGTTCTATTTTTTTAATTTCTTTTACAGGGTACTGTGGGGCCGATATAAAGTCGGTGTGTGCAGAAGCTGCCCTTTGTGCTTTGCGTCGTCGTTATCCTCAGATTTACACCACAACTGAGAAATTGCTGCTTGATGTTTCATCTATTAAGATCACTGCAAGAGACTTTGTAATAGCTATGGAAAAAATTGTGCCAGCATCACAGAGAGCTGTTATCTCTCCAGGACAAGCACTCTCTTCAGTAATTCAACCCCTTCTGAAGAACACATTTCAAAGGATTATGGAAGCTTTAAAAAGGGTTTTTCCTCATGCTGATGGGATCAAATTCCAAGAGTCAGGTACTTATGACAAATTAATCGGATGCATTTCTGTATAGGTGATAAGACTAAGGTTCAAAACACTACACGTGGAATGGTCCGAGTTCAGATTCTAGTGACCTTTGGTCGGGTCAACAAGGAGCTTGTTAACAACATTTTTCCTTCGAAAGAGGAAGAAACCCTCCTGATAGAGGCTTGTTACTGGTTTTGTTTTTCAAAGTAAGAGAACAATTGACCAAATAAATTTTGAATAACAAGCTAAACGATGAAGAGCAATAATTGGTAATATATAAATAAAAAGATATAGATAAATACAAAGTAACGCTCAGATACCTTATAATGATCAAATGGGATGTTGATTACTACCCAGCCAAAATGGGTAAGGAGGCGAAAATACTTTTTTTTTTTTTTTTTGGGTGAAAGTTTGGTAAAATTTTCACTCAAGATAAATGAGGGATGGGAGTTGGTTTTTTTTTTTGTGTTTTTTTTTTTGTATGTGCCCTTCAGCACATAAAGGGACAGTCTAGTCAAAATTAAGCTAATTTCTAAACCCTTGAAGGCCGCCTCTTTTCTCACTTGATCTTCACAGTTTTCAGAGCTAGACATAGCTAGTTCATGTGTGCCATATAGATAACCTTGTGCTCACTTCTGTGGAGTTAACTAGGAGTCAGCACTGATTGGCTAATATGTATGTCTCTCAAAAGAACTGAGGGACACTAAAATCTAAATTAAACTTTCATGATTCAGATGGAGCATACAGTTTTAAGACTTTCCAATTTACTTCTATTATCAAATTTTGCACATTCTTTTTAGATTCACACTTTGAAGCACCAGCTCCTACTGAGCATGTGCACAAGTTCACTGTGTATACGTATACTAGTCTGTGATTGGCTGATGTCTTTCACATGATATAGGGGGCCAGCAAATGGGGGGAAAATAAAAATTTTTAGGAATTTTTTTTTTTTCTTATTTGAAATTTAGAGTAAGTTATTGCATTGTCTTTTCATTAGGCACTTGTTAATTATGCAATTCTACTGCTGTATTTAGTGGTCCTTGAAATAAGGGGGCAGACTGCAGAGGCTTAGATACAAGGTAATCAGAGGTATAAAGTATAGTATTATAACTGCGTTGGTTATACAAAGCTGGGGAATAAATGGTTTATATATTTTTCTTCTTAAACGGGGAGAGTCCACAGCTGCATTCATTACTTTTGAGAATTCAGAACCTGGCCACCAGGAGGAGGCAAAGACCCCCAAGCCAAAGGCTTAAATACCTCCCCCACTTCCCTCATCCTCCAGTCATTCTTTGCCTCTCGTCACAGGAGGTTGGCAGAGAAGTGTCAGAAGATTTGGAGTAGTCTCTTATGGAGGGTAGTACTCTTCGAAATGGGACTGGAGTTTTAAGTAGTCCTGTCAGCCTCTCAGTGAAAGCATGGATGAAGGTTAGAGTCCGGAGATGCAGGGAGAGTCTTTCTGCGAACCCATCCCAACTCCTATTAACAGCTCAATAAGCGTTGACGAGTTTCGCTGCCTGCTTTCTTCTCTCAAGTCCATATCAGAAGCGATGTTACGATCTGTCACACTTGAAGGGCCGTGTTCCTGTTCCATGGCGTAGATTCCGGTAAGATCGTTTAATTTTACTTTCAATATGGAAATGTAATGTAATGAAGAAGACAGGGTCTCAGTGGGACTCCTTTTATCTTATAGAATCAAGGGTTAATATCTCCTAAGGGGGGTTATTGAACAGGGGGGGGCTTTAATCAAGTTTGTTATGTGATTCTGTCTGCTAATGTGTAGTGATACTTGGGCTTGTGGCTATTTCAGAACATTCCAACCTTTTTTGCAGGCTGCGTGGTCTTTGCGGACTGGCGTGCTTTTTTCTTGGACTGCACGGTACACCTTGTGTCCGGGCGTGGTCACGCTTCTGTTCTCCATTTCCGTATTCCTAATCGTGTGGCGACGGAGAGAGTCTGTTTTGCTAGAGTCTGACTCATAGGAGGTGGTGAGTGTCCGAGCCATTGATGGTGTAAGCTGCCATTTATTTATTTCTTCTGTTATGTGCGATCAGTCCACGGGTCATCATTACTTCTGGGATATAACTCCTCCCCAACAGGAAATGCAAGAGGATTCACCCAGCAGAGCTGATATAGCTCCTCCCCTCTACGTCAGTCCCAGTCATTCTCTTGCACCCAACGACTAGATAGGATGTGTGAGAGGACTATGGTGATTATACTTAGTTTTTATGACTTCAATCAAAAGTTTGTTATTTTACAATAGCACCGGAGCGTGTTATTACTTCTCTGGCAGAGTTTGAAGAAGAATCTACCAGAGTTTTTTACTATGATTTTAACCGGAGTAGTTAAGATCATATTGCTGTTCTCGGCCATCTGAGGGAGGTAAAGGCTTCAGATCAGGGGACAGCGGGCAGATGAATCTGCATTGAGGTATGTAGCAGTTTTTATTTTCTGAATGGAATTGATGAAAAAATCCTGCTATACCGTTATAATGACATGTATGTATACACTTCAGTATTCTGGGAATGGTTTTTCACCGGAACTACTCTGTTAAAGGTCACTAATCCTTTTAATAAATATTGTCATGTTAAACGTTTTTGCTGGAATGTAGAATCGTTTACATTGCTGAGGTACTGAGTAAATAAATGTTTGGGCATTATTTTCCACTTGGCAGTTGTATGCTTTAAATTGTGACAGTTTCGTTTCTCCTCACTGCTGTGTGTGAGAGGGAGGGGCCGTTTTTGGCGCTCTTTTGCTACGCATCAAAAAATTCCAGTCAGCTACTATTATATTTCCTGCTTGATCCGGTTCACTGACAGATCTCAGGGGTCTTCAAACTTCTTTGAAGGGAGGTACATTCTCTCAGCAGAGCTGTGAGAATTTTTATTGACTGTGAATAAAAACGTTACTCTATAATTTTTTATGTCAAATTTAGTTATTTACTAATGGGAACAAACCTTTGCTAAAAGTTGTGTTATTTTAAACTTGATGCTATAACTGTTTTTCAGTTCATTATCTCAACTGTCATTTAATCGTTTAAGTACCTCTTTGAGGCACAGTACGTTTTTGTTAAAAAAGATTATAACCAGGTTGCAAGTTATTGCTAGTGTGTTAAACATGTCTGACTCAGAGAATGATATCTGTGTCATTTGTTCCAATGCCAAGGTGGAGTCCAATAGAAATTTATGTACTAACTGTATTGATGCTACTTTAAATAAAAGTCAATCTGTACAATGTGAACAAATTTCACCAAACTGCGAGGGGAGAGTTATGCCGACTAACTCGCCTCACGCGGCAGTACCTGCATCTCCCGCCCGGGAGGTGCGTGATATTATGGCGCCTAATACATCTGGGCGGCCATTACAGATAACATTACATGATATGGCTACTGTTATGACTGAAGTTTTGTCTAAATTACCAGAACTAAGAGGCAAGCGTGATCACTCTGGGGTGAGAACAGAGTGCGCTGACAATACTAGGGCCATGTCTGATACTGCGTCACAGCTTGCAGAGCATGAGGACGGAGAGCTTCATTCTGTGGGTGACGGTTCTGATCCAAACAGATTGGATTCAGATATTTCAAATTTTAAATTTAAATTGGAGAACCTCCGGGCATTACTAGGGGAGGTCTTAGCGGCTCTCAATGATTGTAACACCATTGCAATACCAGAGAAAATGTGTAGGTTGGATAAATACTTTGCGGTACCGGCGAGTACTGACGTTTTTCCTATACCTAAGAGACTTACTGAAATTGTTACTAAGGAGTGGGATAGACCCGGTGTGCCGTTCTCACCCCCTCCAATATTTAGAAAGATGTTTCCAATAGACGCCACTACTCGGGACTTATGGCAAACGGTCCCTAAGGTGGAGGGAGCAGTTTCTACTTTAGCTAAGCGTACCACTATCCCGGTAGAGGATAGCTGTGCTTTTTCAGATCCAATGGATAAAAAATTAGAGGGTTACCTTAAGAAAATGTTTGTTCAACAAGGTTTTATATTGCAACCCCTTGCATGTATCGCGCCGATTACGGCTGCGGCAGCATTTTGGATTGAGTCTCTGGAAGAGAACCTTAGTTCATCTACGCTAGACGACATTATGGACAGACTTAGAGTCCTTAAACTAGCCAATTCATTCATTTCGGAGGCCGTAGTACATTTAACCAAACTTACGGCTAAGAACTCTGGATTCGCCATACAGGCACGTAGAGCACTGTGGCTAAAATCATGGTCAGCTGATGTTACTTCTAAGTCTAAATTACTTAATATACCTTTCAAAGGGCAGTCTTTATTTGGGCCCGGGTTGAAAGAAATTATCGCTGACATTACAGGAGGTAAGGGCCACGCCCTACCTCAAGACAAAGCCAAAGCTAAGGCTAGACAGTCTAATTTTCGTCCCTTTCGGAATTTCAAACCTGGAGCAGCGTCAACCTCCTCTGCTCCAAAACAGGAAGGAGCTACTGCTCGTTACAGGCAAGGCTGGAAACCTAACCAGTCCTGGAATAAGGGCAAACAGGCCAGGAAACCTGCTGCTGCCCCAAAGACAGCATGAACCGAGAGCCCCCGATCCGGGACCGGATCTAGTGGGGGGCAGACTTTCTCTCTTCGCTCAGGCCTGGGCAAGAGATGTTCAGGATCCCTGGGCGCTGGAGATCATATCTCAGGGATACCTTCTAGATTTCAAATTATCTCCCCCAAAAGGGAGATTTCATCTGTCAAGGTTGTCAACAAACCAGATAAAGAAAGAAGCGTTTCTACGCTGTGTACAAGATCTGTTATTAATGGGAGTGATCCATCCAGTTCCGCGGTCGGAACAAGGACAAGGGTTCTACTCAAACCTGTTTGTGGTTCCCAAAAAAGAGGGAACTTTCAGGCCAATCTTAGATTTAAAGATTCTAAACAAATTCCTAAGAGTTCCATCGTTCAAAATGGAAACTATTCGGACAATCTTACCTATGATCCAAAAGGGTCAGTACATGACCACAGTGGATTTAAAAGATGCTTACCTTCACATACCGATTCACAAAGATCATCAACGGTATCTACGGTTTGCCTTCCTAGACAGGCACTACCAGTTTGTAGCTCTTCCATTCGGATTGGCTACGGCCCCAAGAATCTTCACAAAGGTTCTGGGTGCCCTTCTGGCGGTACTAAGACCGCGAGGGATTTCGGTAGCTCCGTACCTAGACGACATTCTAATACAAGCTTCAAGCTTTCAAACTGCCAAGTCTCATACAGAGTTAGTTCTGGCATTTCTAAGGTCGCATGGATGGAAAGTGAACGAAAAGAAAAGTTCTCTTTTTCCTCTCACAAGAGTTCCATTCTTGGGGACTCTTATAGATTCTGTAGAAATGAAGATTTACCTGACAGAAGACAGGTTAACAAGGCTTCAGGATGCATGCCGTGTCCTTCATTCCATTCAACACCCGTCAGTGGCTCAATGCATGGAGGTGATCGGCTTAATGGTAGCGGCAATGGACATAGTACCTTTTGCACGCCTACACCTCAGACCGCTGCAATTGTGCATGCTAAGTCAGTGGAATGGGGATTACTCAGATTTGTCCCCTACCCTGAATCTGAATCAAGAGACCAGAAATTCTCTTCTATGGTGGCTTTATCGGCCACACCTGTCCAGGGGGATGCCATTCAGCAGGCCAGACTGGACAATCGTAACAACAGACGCCAGCCTGCTAGGTTGGGGCGCTGTCTGGAATTCTCTGAAGACTCAGGGATTATGGAATCAGGAGGAGAGTCTCCTTCCAATAAACATTCTGGAATTGAGGGCAGTTCTCAATGCCCTTCTAGCTTGGCCCCAATTAACAACTCAGGGGTTCATCAGGTTTCAGTCGGACAATATCACGACTGTAGCTTACATCAACCATCAGGGAGGGACAAGAAGCTCCCTAGCAATGATGGAAGTATCAAAGATAATTCGCTGGGCAGAGTCTCACTCTTGCCACCTGTCAGCAATCCACATCCCGGGAGTGGAGAACTGGGAGGCGGATTTCTTGAGTCGCCAGACTTTTCATCCGGGAGAGTGGGAACTTCATCCGGAGATTTTTGCCCAAATACTTCGACGTTGGGGCAAACCAGAGATAGATCTCATGGCGTCTCGCCAGAACGCCAAACTTCCTCACTACGGGTCCAGATCCAGGGATCCGGGAGCGGTTCTGATAGATGCTTTGACAGCACCTTGGAACTTCGGGATGGCTTATGTGTTTCCACCCTTCCCGCTGCTTCCTCGATTGATTGCGAAAATCAAACAAGAGAGAGCATCTGTGATTCTAATAGCGCCTGCATGGCCACGCAGGACTTGGTATGCAGATCTAGTGGACATGTCATCCTGTCCACCTTGGTCTCTACCTCTGAGACAGGACCTTCTGATACAGGGTCCATTCAAACATCAAAATCTAACTTCTCTGAAACTGACTGCTTGGAAATTGAACGCTTGATTTTATCAAAGCGTGGTTTTTCTGAGTCGGTTATTGATACCCTGATCCAGGCTAGGAAGCCTGTTACCAGAAAGATTTACCATAAAATATGGCGCAAATACCTATACTGGTGCGAATCCAAACGTTACTCCTGGAGTAAGGTTAGGATCCCTAGGATATTGTCTTTTCTACAAGAAGGTTTAGAAAAGGGTTTATCGGCTAGTTCATTAAAGGGACAGATTTCAGCTCTGTCCATCTTGTTACACAGGCGTCTGTCAGAAAATCCAGACGTCCAGGCCTTTTGTCAAGCTTTAGCTAGGATCAAGCCTGTGTTTAAAGCCGTTGCTCCGCCATGGAGTTTAAACTTAGTTCTTAACGTTTTACAAGGTGTTCCATTTGAACCCCTTCATTCCATTGATATAAAATTGTTATCTTGGAAAGTTCTGTTTTTAATGGCTATTTCCTCGGCTCGAAGAGTCTCTGAGTTATCAGCATTACATTGTGATTCTCCTTATCTGATTTTTCACTCAGATAAGGTAGTTCTGCGTACTAAACCTGGGTTCTTACCTAAGGTAGTCACTAACAGGAATATCAATCAAGAGATTGTTGTTCCATCCTTGTGTCCAAATCCTTCTTCAAAGAAGGAACGTCTTCTACACAATCTGGATGTAGTTCGTGCCCTCAAGTTCTACTTGCAGGCAACTAAAAATTTTCGCCAAACTTCTTCCCTGTTTGTCGTTTATTCTGGACAGAGGAGAGGTCAAAAAGCTTCTGCTACCTCTCTCTCCTTCTGGCTTCGTAGCATAATACGTTTAGCCTATGAGACTGCTGGACAGCAGCCTCCTGAAAGAATTACAGCTCACTCCACTAGAGCTGTGGCTTCCACTTGGGCCTTTAAGAATGAGGCCTCTGTTGAACAGATTTGCAAGGCTGCAACTTGGTCTTCGCTTCATACTTTTTCCAAATTTTACAAATTTGACACTTTTGCTTCTTCGGAGGCTATTTTTGGGAGAAAGGTTCTTCAGGCAGTGGTTCCTTCTGTATAATGAGCCTGCCTATCCCTCCCGTCATCCGTGTACTTTTTGCTTTGGTATTGGTATCCCAGAAGTAATGATGACCCGTGGACTGATCGCACATAACAGAAGAAAACATAATTTATGCTTACCTGATAAATTCCTTTCTTCTGTTGTGCGATCAGTCCACGGCCCGCCCTGTTTTTTAAGGCAGGTAAATATCTTTTAAATTATACTCCAGTCACCACTTCACCCTTGGTTACTCCTTTCTCGTTGATTCTTGGTCGAATGACTGGGACTGACGTAGAGGGGAGGAGCTATATCAGCTCTGCTGGGTGAATCCTCTTGCATTTCCTGTTGGGGAGGAGTTATATCCCAGAAGTAATGATGACCCGTGGACTGATCGCACAACAGAAGAAAGGAATTTATCAGGTAAGCATAAATTATGTTTTTTCTTTCATGTAATTAGCAAGAGTCCATGAGCTAGTGATGTATGGGATATACATTCCTAGCAGGAGGGGCAAAGTTTCCCAAACCTTAAAATGCCTATAAATACACCCCTCACCACACCCACAATTCAGTTTTACAAACTTTGCCTCCCATGGAGGTGGTGAAGTAAGTTTGTGCTAGATTCTACGTTGATATGCGCTTCGCAGCAGGCTGGAGCCCGGTTTTCCTCTCAGAGTGCAGTGAATGTCAGAGGGATGTGAAGAGAGTATTGCCTATTTGAATTCAATGGTCTCCTTCTACGGGATCTATTTCATAGGTTCTCTGTTATCGGTCGTAGAGATTAATCTCTTACCTCCCTTTTCAGATCGACGATATACTCTTATATACCATTACCTCTACTGATTCTCGTTTCAGTACTAGTTTGGCTGTCTACTATATGTAGATGAGTGTCTTAGGGTAAGTAAGTCTTATTTTATTATGACACTCTAAGCTATGGTTGGGCACTTTCTATGTAAAGTTCTAAATATATGTCTTTAAACTTATATTTGCCATGATTCAGGATAATCAGTATTCCTTTAAAATCCAGACTGTCAGTTTCATTATTTGGGATAAAGCATTTTAATTCAATTTATTTTTCTTTACCTTGAAATTTTCAATTGATCATTTTTCCCTGTGTGCTGTTAGGCTCGCGGGGGCAGAAAATGTTTCTTTTTATTGCGTCATTCTTGGCGCAGACTTTTTTGGCGCAAAAATTTCGTCATTGTTGTATTCTGTTAAACGTCATTTTTTCACGCATGTGTATTTAGACATTTTTTACGCCAAAAAATTTGGGCGTCGGTTCTGGCGTCAGAGGATGTGGCGTCATACTTGGCGCCAAATATATGGGCGTGGTATTTAGTGCCAATAATGTGGGCGTCATATTTGGCGCCAAAAAATGTGGGCGTATTTTTGTTTCACTTTTTTTCTTCACATTATTTAAACCTCACTTTTTTATTGCTTCTGGTTTCTAGAAGCTTATTATTTTGCATTCTTTTCCTATTCCTGAAACTGTCATTTAAGGAATTTGATAATTTTGCTTTAAATATTGTTTTTTTCTATTACATATTGCAAGATTTCACTGTAACTGTTTCAAAACAATCTAAGAGGATTCCTGTTGACTGAGTTCAGTCCTACCAAAGCTAAGTTCATTTATTTTAAATGTTATGAATGTTTATCTTTAGCTATGGTTTGTAATAAGTTATCATGATAAACTTTTACATGCAGAATCCATTAGTATTTATGCTTTATATATTGCCATTCTTTTTACATCTTATGTATAAGAAATGTTTAGAAGATTTTTAAGAAATATTTTTCTGATTCTATTTTAAAGGCTTTGTCTGACATTGTGCCTTCTAATAACATTTTTAGGTCCTTTTCAAACTTCTTTTTTAATTATTGAAGTTTTAAATGACCAACAATATACTGATTTATCCTTCTCTGATGTTTTTTCTCATTCAGAATTTTCTTCATCAGATATTGACTCTAACAAATCTACTTTTTATTTTTTTATTAAAGTACATTTGTTCTTTGTTGAAAAGGTGTTGATTATTTTGGATATTAAGGTAACTAGTTCTTTTTCAAGACTAGCTAACACTATTTCTGCTTATTTATTCTTCTGTGTTTTCAGAGGTTTTTTTCCAATTCCTCATACTAGGGAATGGAATAGGCTGAGAATTTTCTTTTATTCCTTCTTCAAAGGTTTTAAACTATATTCTTTGCCGACAGTTAAAATTCAATTTGGAGGGTTCTCCAATTTATTGGGGCTATCTCTACTCCTACTAATTATGCTATTGTTTCTATAGCAAAATAGTATTTATTTTCCTTTAGATGGTTGCATCTTATTTATGGAAAATTATTTAGTTTCAGGTACTTTTCTTGAACCTGTGATTTATTTGGATGATGTTGCAATTGTTTCATTTTTTCTGTTTACTTTAAGATCAAGTATCAAATTATGATTTATGTTAGCATTCTTAAAGGGACAAAATTTACTAGACTAGGTGCTGTTGCATTTGTCTTGTTGTTTTGCATTTATTGATTATGCAAGTCCAGTGTATTGACTGGTCCTTTAACTGGACTATCATGCTAATAATTTCATTTGTGTCTTCATTTTATTGAATATTTTCGCAAATGAGGTTTAATCTATGTCTTTAGCTGTTTTAGCTAGAAGAATTTTGTGATTTCTAAAAATCCATATTTCTTTTGTTCTAAGATAATCAATTATTTGTTTTATAATTGGATTCAATTCTTAACTGTTTCTCTGGGCTTCAAGATTGAGTTCTAAGACTAAAACTTTAAGCTTATACTAGTTTGGTTGTTCTTATTAAGGAACAAATTCCTGAATTCTTTCCCAAGTAACATGTTTTTAATTGGAAATTTTTCAGTTCGAAATCAGCTCCCTAAAATTGCGATGTACGTGCCGTATTCCAGCTTGAATTATGGTGCAGGGATTCTAGGATTTCGCATTTTAAATCTTCGAATCCTAATATTTATCTCTCTTGATTTGGTGGTTAAGATCACCATCATTTAGTTCTACAAGTCTCTTCGTTTCTTTCAACCTGGACCATGATCTCTACAGATGTGAGTCTTTTTGGTTGGGAGGCTGTCTGAGGATCTCTGTCAGCACAAGGGGTTTGGAAATCTCAGGAGGCGAGATTACCATTTGATATTTTAGAACTCCGTGCTTTCTCAGAGTTTTTCAGTTAGTTTCTTTTTGAAGAAGAGACGTTTATTGTTTTTTTCAGACAATATCACAACTATGGTGTATGTCAATCATCAGGGTAGGACTATCAGTCCTTAGACTGTGACAGAAGTGTCTCGGATATTAGCTTGGGCTAAATCCAGCTCCTATCTAAATTCTGTGGTTCTTTTCCCAGGTATAGATATTTGGGAAACGGATTATCTCTGTTAATCAAGCTTTACTTCCTGGAGAATGGTCTCTCTTACCCAGATATGTTTATCCAACATTGGTGTGTCCGGTCCACGGCGTCATCCATACTTGTGGGAATATCTCTTCCCCAACAGGAAATGGCAAAGAGTCCCAGCAAAGCTGGCCATATAGTCCCTCCTAGGCTCC
>NW_026511423.1:39335-60812 GCF_027579735.1 Bombina bombina | reverse complement strand
AGGACATCCCCACCAGGTTGGCAAACCACATCCTTCGCGGCCACGATGGAGCAATCAGTATCACTGATACTTGCTCCTGCTTGATGCAGGCCACTACACGAGGGAGAAGTGGTAACGGTTGAAAAATGTAAATTTGATTGAACTTCCAAGGCACTGCTAATGCATCTATTAGCTCCGCATGAGGATCCCTGGACCGCAACCCATATATGGGTAGCTTGGAATTGAGCCAGGGACGTCATGAGATCCATCTCCGGCGTCCCCCATCTAAAGCAAATCTCCACAAACACCTCTGGATGGAAAGACCATTCCTCCAGATTAAAGTATTGTCTGCTGAGGAAATCCGCTTTCCAGTTGTCTACACCCGGAATGTGGATCGCTGACAGCAAGCAGTTGTGGGCCTCCGCCCATTCCAGAATCCGAGATACTTCCCTCATTGCTAGGGAGCTCCTCGTTCCCCCCTGATGGTTGATGTAAGCCACCAAGGTTATGTTGTCTGATTGGAATCTGATAAACTGGGACGAACCCAGAAGAGGCCAAGCCTTCAGAGAATTGAAGATTGCTCGAAGTTCCAAAATGTTGATCGGGAGGGGAGATTCCTCTAGAGTCCACAGGCCCTGTGCTTTCCTGGCACCACAAACAGCTCAATGAACAACAGGTGTCCAGCACTAAGGGTACTAAATGCAAACCACAGGAGATCCACAATACTCCTAATATAATATAAAAAAAGTCCAAAAGAGGTTGCAAATACAGGAGTTTATTAAAAAAAACACACAAGGGGTAACAGAGTGAAGTTTTGGGAGTGATCCCTTTATCAAGCAAATTTTAACACTATTCACAAGCTTCTATTTATGCACAATCCCCACTAGGGGGCACACTACATACAAAATTGAATTAACTCCATCATATAAATTGAAAATTCATTACATAGTTATACAACCATTGTTTTAACAAGGCGACTGATAAATGTATAAATTCATGATAGGGATAAATGGTAAAAAATCCTACATGACTTTATGAAGAAAAAAACATATATATGTATATATACACATCCTAATTATAAATGCATCAAATTAAATACATCAATTCATCATAGTTAACAGATTAGTACATTTAATCCTAAATAATGAATATGCATAATCAATATACACCAAAGGAACAGAGAGATCCCAATCACTATTTAGGTCAGAAGGTTCTAAGGTACCAAGTTTATAAATCCAAAAGGATTTGCGTTGTTTTAAAAGAAGTTCTCTATCGCCACCACGGTGAGGTCTGGGAATAAATTCAACTGAGTTGATTTATTGCATGACCCATTTTTAAGAAGTGATATGCAAAGGGGGCTGTATCTTTTTTAGTTCTTAAATTACTTTTATGTTCGATTATCCGATCACGGATGCACCTAATTGTTTCACCTATATAGCTCCTCCCACAGGGGCATTTGATCATGTAAACTACAAAGTTACTTTGACAGTTAAGATAACTATTAATACTAAATTTGTGCCCCGTAGTTGGGTGATACAAAAACAGAACCTTTAATAAGATTACCACAACAGGAACATCCTAAACAAGGAAAGCAACCGCGATTCTTTTTGGCAATATATCTTTGGGGATTTACTTTTTTAGTCCCAATATCCGCTCTAATTAATAATTGTTGTATATTAGGTCCTCTTATATGCTGGCATTGGAATATTTTTAAATTCAGATATTTCAGGATTACACTTAGACAATATTCCTCAATGTTTTCTAATAACTTTTTGTATGACATGGCTTTGAGCATTATATTCAGAGACAAATACCATCCTCTGCTTATCTTTCTTTTTGCAATTATCTTTTTGTAATTTCCCCTTCTTGGGACATAACAATGCTTCTCTTTGAGTAGATACAGCTAAAAAAAATTTATTTTTGATGGTCTCGGGATAGCCACGTTCTAAAAATCTATTGCCCATTTCATTTAATCTGATGTTACAGACTGTGACAGACCCTTCTGTCAGGACTGAAGGAGTTAATTGTGTTTAGCTAAGAAACTAATTTCTAAAGACAGGTTTTCTGGCCTCAGCTATTGTGTGCTATAATTACATTTAAGTAATAAACAGGCCATTGTTTAATCACCCTCAGAGAGCAGACGCTAGGTGATAAGACAAGCCAAATGTGTTTAAGTTGTTATCTGCCTAAGTAAAGTATTTAAGTAATGTAATTCTACTGTTTCATAAAAGGGCGTCTTCCCCTTTTTATCTAAATGTACAAGAGTCTTTCAACCCCCCCATCTGGGGTCAAACCTGTATAAATACTAGGCATCTAGCCTTTAATAAATGTCATTCTGTTTTAAACCTGAAACTGGCTGGGTTGTGAATTGCTGATTCCCTATGCAGGACATTGTTCATCTGGTATTAACCCTTGGTACACTGTTGGTACCGTAACACAGACCTTTTAATCTGAAACAATTTTACGAACTAAGGAATTGACTCCTAGGGAGGGCTTTAAAAAAAAAGAGGGAGGGTCGGCACTATCATAACGAAGAAGGCTGTTGTGGTCAGTTTTCTTTCTATATAAGTCAACCTGCAAACCAGTGTCAGACTTGATTATCTTTGTGTCAAGGAATGATATACTCTCTTCACTCCACGAAAGTTTAAATGTAATATATAGGACTCGTGGTCATATTTAACTCCTCAACAAAAGCCATTAGGGATCCAACGTCGCCCAGCCACACACCAAAGATGTTTTCGATATAGCGCCACCAACAGGCGCCATATCGAATTAATCTATGTGAAAAAATTAACTTCTCTTCATAAATATTCATAAAAATTTGGCAAATGGCTCCCCATCCTGACAGACTTGTGTCCGTAGTCACAATCTCCCAGGATGGTCTCAAAAAGGATGTCCCTTGGGACAGGTGATCTGGACAGAGCAACCTAAAGAGTGATTCTCTCGACCTGTTATCCAGAGAAATTTGTTGAGACAGATCCGAATGATCGCCATTCCACTGCCTCAGCATGCACTGCTGAAGTGGTCTGAGATGGAACCTGGCAAAAGGAATGATGTCCATGCAGGACACCATGAGACCAATCACCTACATACACCGAGCCACAGAGGGCCTGAAGGAGGTCTGGAGGCCAAAACAAGCGGAAGTTAGCTTGCAACGTCTCTGGTCTGTAAGGAATATCCTCATGGATATGGAATCTATTATAGTACCTAGGAATTATACCCTGGTACTGGGGGGGGGAAGAGAAGAGAACTCTTTTCTAAGTTTATCTCCAATCCATGAGATCGAAGAAGATGTAGCAGATATTTCGAATGGTCCTCTGCCAGACAACAGGATGGTGCTTGAACCATAATGTCGTCCAAGTATGGTGCTACTGCTATACCTCTGGTTCTGGCCGGTGCGAGCAGAGCCCCCAGAACCTTCGTAAAACCTCTTGGAACAGTAGCCAGACCAAACGACAGTGTAATAAACTGGAAGTGTTGGTCCAGGAACGCAAACCTTAGGAACTTGAAGTGTTCTTTGTGTATAGAAACATGAAGGTAACCATCCTTCATATCTATCGTGGTCATGAACTGTCCTTCCTGAACTAAGGTAATGATGGACCTTATCGTCTCCATCTTGAATGAGGGGACAGAGAAATTTGTTTAAACACTTTAGGTCCAGAATCGTGTGGACCAACAGGTTTGAATAGTATCCTAGACCTCTTTCCGCAAGAGGAACCGGGACAATGATTCCAAGTGAGGATAGTTCCCTCACGCACCCCAGAATGGCTTCTCGTTTTTCTGGCCTTGAAGACAGGTTTGACAAGAGGAACCTGCCTCTGGGTGGATGAGACTTGAAACCTATCTTGTATCCCTTGGCGATGACCTCCAGGACCCACAGATCTTGCACATCCCCAAACAAAGCGTCCGAAAAGAGCGATAGTCTGCCCCCTACCAGATCCATAGCTGGATTGGGTGCCGCCCCTTTATGCGACTGCAGGCTTCTTGTTTTGTTTGGACTTATTCCAGGACTGAGCCGGCTTCCAAGTCCCCTTGGATAGTTTTGACTTTGCGGAGGTCTGCGGACGTTGGGATTTATCCGAACGAAAGGAACAAAAATTAGGACCTTGCCCTTTAGGTTTGTTCTTATTGTGTGGTAAAAAGGCACCCTTGCCTCCCATAACCATGGAGATAATAGAGTCCAGGCCTGGACCAAATAGAATCTTTCCCTTAAATAGAAGGGAAAGAAGTCTTGACTTCGAAAGTCATGTCCACAGACAGGACTTCAGCCATAGTGCTCAGGCGAATAATCTGCATATTTGCATCACAAATAAAAGAATTAGCTACCCTTAATGCCTTAATTCTTTCTTGGATTACTTCGAGGGGACACTCCACCTCGAACAACTCAGATAAGGAGTCGCACCAGTAGGTAGCCGCTCTTGCAACCGCCACTGCCGGTTGAAACAAATATCCCGAATGTTGAAACATCTTTAACAGTTTCTATCTTCTTATCCATGGGCTCTTTAAATGACGAACTATCCTCAAGCGGGATAGTAGAACGCTTAGCAAGCGTGGAGATGCGCCATCCACCTTGGGGATGGAAACCTACAACTCCAATTGTGAATCCGGAACCGGGAATAATTTTTTAAAGGATGAAGGGAAAAATTTAGCATCAAGTCTTTACCATTCAATCTTATTAATGTTCACCATCTTTACAGGAAACGGGAAAGTCTGCGGTACAACCCTGTCCTCGTAGACCTTATCTAACTTAGGAATCAAAGGTTCCTCAGGCTCTGGGACCTCTAAAGTAGCCAAAACTTCCTTTAGCAGAAAGCGTAAATAACAGAATTTATGTTTACCTGATAAATTACTTTCTCCAACGGTGTGTCCGGTCCACGGCGTCATCCTTACTTGTGGGATATTCTCTTCCCCAACAGGAAATGGCAAAGAGCCCAGCAAAGCTGGTCACATGATCCCTCCTAGGCTCCGCCTACCCCAGTCATTCGACCGACGTTAAGGAGGAATATTTGCATAGGAGAAACCATATGTTACCGTGGTGACTGTAGTTAAAGAAAATAAATTATCAGACCTGATTAAAAAAACCAGGGCGGGCCGTGGACCGGACACACCGTTGGAGAAAGTAATTTATCAGGTAAACATAAATTCTGTTTTCTCCAACATAGGTGTGTCCGGTCCACGGCGTCATCCTTACTTGTGGGAACCAATACCAAAGCTTTAGGACACGGATGAAGGGAGGGAGCAAATCAGGTCACCTAAATGGAAGGCACCACGGCTTGCAAAACCTTTCTCCCAAAAATAGCCTCAGAAGAAGCAAAAGTATCAAATTTGTAAAATTTAGAAAAAGTGTGCAGTGAAGACCAAGTCGCTGCCTTACATATCTGATCAACAGAAGTCTCGTTCTTGAAGGCCCATGTGGAAGCCACAGCCCTAGTGGAGTGAGCTGTGATTCTTTCAGGAGGCTGCCGTCCGGCAGTCTCATAAGCCAATCGGATAATGCTTTTAATCCAGAAGGAGAGAGAGGTAGAAGTTGCTTTTTGACCTCTCCGTTTACCAGAATAAACAACAAACAAAGACAAAGTTTGTCTGAAATCCTTAGTAGCTGCTAAGTAAAATTTGAGAGCACGAACTACATCCAAGTTGTGCAACAAACGTTCCTTCTTTGAAACTGGATTAGGACACAAAGAAGGCACAACTATCTCCTGGTTAATGTTTTTGTTAGAAACAACTTTTGGAAGAAAACCAGGTTTAGTACGCAAAACCACCTTATCTGCATGGAACACCAGATAAGGAGAAGAACACTGCAGAGCAGATAATTCTGAAACTCTTCTAGCAGAAGAAATTGCAACCAAAAACAAAACTTTCCAAGATAATAACTTAATATCAACGGAATGTAAGGGTTCAAACGGAACCCCCTGAAGAACTGAAAGAACTAGGTTGAGACTCCAAGGAGGAGTCAAAATTTTGTAAACAGGCTTGATTCTAACCAGAGCCTGAACAAAGGCTAGAACATCTGGCACAGCTGCCAGCTTTTTGTGAAGTAACACAGACAAGGCAGAAATCTGTCCCATCAAGGAACTTGCAGATAATCCTTTTCCAATCCTTCTCGAAGGAAGGATAGACTCTTAGGAATCTTAACCTTGTCCCAAGGGAATCCTGCAGATTCACACCAACAGATATACCAAATTATGTGGTAATTTTTCTGGTTACAGGCTTTCAGGCCTGAACAAGAGTATTAATAACAGAATCTGAGAACCCTCGCTTTGATAAGATCAAGCGTTCAATCTCCAAGCAGTCAGCTGGAGTGGGTCGAACGGACCTAGAACAAGAAAGTCTCGTCTCAAAGGTAGCTTCCATGGTGGAGCCGATGACATATTCACCAGATCTGCATACCAAGTCCTGCGTGGCCACGCAGGAGCTATCAAAATCACCGACGCCCTCTCCTGATTGATCCTGGCTACCAGCCTGGGGATGAGAGGAAACGGCGGGAACACATAAGCTAGTTTGAAGGTCCAAGGTGCTACTAGTGCATCCACTAGAGCCGCCTTGGGATCCCTGGATCTGTACCCGTAGTAAGGAACTCTGAAGTTCTGACGAGAGGCCATCAGATCCATGTCTGGAATGCCCCACGGTTGAGTGACTTGGGCAAAGATTTCCGGATGGAGTTCCCACTCCCCCGGATGCAATGTCTGACGACTCAGAAAATCCGCTTCCCAATTTTCCACTCCTGGGATGTGGATAGCAGACAGGTGGCAGGAGTGAGACTCCGCCCATAGAATGATTTTGGTCACTTCTTCCATCGCTAGGGAACTCCTTGTTCCCCCCTGATGGTTGATGTATGAACTTGGCCCTCGCTAGCTGAGGCCAAGCTTTGAGAGCATTGAATATCGCTCTCAGTTCCAGAATATTTATCGGTAGAAGAGATTCTACCCGAGACCAAAGACCCTGAGCTTTCAGGGATCCCCAGACCGCGCCCCAGCCCATCAGACTGGCGTCGGTCGTGACAATGACCCACTCTGGTCTGCGGAAGGTCATCCCTTGTGACAGGTTGTCCAGGGACAGCCACCAACGGAATGAGTCTCTGGTCCTCTGATTTACTTGTATCTTCGGAGACAAGTCTGAATAGTCCCCATTCCACTGACTGAGCATGAACAGTTGTAATGGTCTTAGATGAATGCGCACAAAAGGAACTATGTCCATTGCCGCTACCATCAAACCTATCACTTCCATGCACTGCGCTATGGAAGGAAGAGGAACGGAATGAAGTATCCGACAAGAGTCTAGAAGTTTTGTTTTTCTGGCTTCTGTCAGAAAAATCCTCATTTCTAAGGAGTCTATTATAGTTCCCAAGAAGGGAACCCTCGTTGACGGAGATAGAGAACTCTTTTCCACGTTCACTTTCCATCCGTGAGATCTGAGAAAGGCCAGGACAATGTCCGTGTGAGCCTTTACTTGAGGAAGGGACGACACTCGAATCAGAATGTCGTCCAAGTAAGGTACTACAGCAATGCCCCTTGGTCTTAGCACCGCCAGAAGGGACCCTAGTACCTATGAGAAAATCCTAGGAGCAGTGGCTAATCCGAAAGAAAACGCCACGAACTGGAAATGCTTGTCCAGGAATGCAAACCTTAGGAACCGATGATGTTCCTTGTGGATAGGAATATGTAGATACGCATCCTTGAAATCCACCTTGGTCATGAATTGACCTTCCTGGATGGAAGGAAGAAGTGTTCGAATGGTTTCCATCTTGAACGATGGAACCTTGAGAAACTTGTTCAAGATCTTGAGATCTAAGATTGGTCTGAACGTTCCCTCTTTTTTGGGAACTATGAACAGATTGGAGTAGAACCCCATCCCTTGTTCTCCTAATGGAACAGGATGAATCACTCCCATTTTTAGCAGGTCTTCTACCCAATGTAAGAATGCCTGTCTTCTTATGTGGTCTGAAGACAACTGAGACCTGTGGAACCTCCCCCTTGGAGGAAGCCCCTTGAACTCCAGAGAATAACCTTGGGAGACTATTTCTAGCGCCCAAGGATCCAGAACATCTCTTGCCCCAGCCTGAGCGAAGAGAGAGAGTCTGCCCCCCACCAGATCCGGTCCCGGATCGGGGGCCCGCATTTCATGCTGTCTTGGTAGCAGTGGCAGGTTTCCTGGCCTGCTTTCCTTTGTTCCAGCCTTGCATAGGTCTCCAGGCTGGATTGGCTTGAGAAGTATTACCTTCCTGCTTAGAGGACGTAGCCCTTGGGGCTGATCCGTTTCTGCGAAAGGGACGAAACTTAGGTTTATTTTTGGTCTTGAAAAGACCTATCCTGAGGAAGGGCGTGGCCCTTGCCCCCAGTGATATCAGAGATAATCTCTTTCAAGTCAGGGCCAAAGAGTGTTTTCCCCTTGAAAGGAATGTCAAGCAATTTGTTCTTGGAAGACGCATCCGCTGCCCAAGATTTTAACCAAAGCGCTCTGCGCCACAATAGCAAACCCAGAATTTTTTCGCCGCTAACCTAGCCAATTGCAAGGTGGCGTCTAGGGTGAAAGAATTAGCCAATTTAAGAGCACGAATTCTGTCCATAATCTCCTCATAAGAAGAAGAATTACTAATAATCGCCTTTCCTAGCTCATCAAACTAGAAACACGCGGCTGCAGTGACAGGGACAATGCATGCAATTGGTTGTAGAAGGGAACCTTGCAGAACAAACATCTTTAGCAGACCTTCTAATTTTTTATCCATAGGATCTTGGAAAGCACAACTATCTTCTATGGGTATAGTGGCGCGCTTGTGTAGAGTAGAAACCGCCCCCTCGACCTTGGGGACTGTCTGCCATCAGTCCTTTCTGGGGTCGACTATAGGAAAACAATTTTATAAATATGGGGGGAGGTACTAAAGGTATACCGGGCCTGTCCCATTCTTTACTAACAATGTACGCCACCCGCTTGGATATAGGAAAAGCTTCGGGGGGCCCCGGGGCCTCTAAGAACTTTTCCATTTTACATAGTGGTTCTGGAATGACCAGATAATCACAATCATCCAAATTGGATAACACCTCCTTAAGCAGAGCGCGGAGATGTTCCAACTTAAATTTAAAAGTAATCACATCAGGTTCAGCTTGTTGAGAAATGTTTCCTGAATCTGAAATTTCTCCCTCAGACAAAACCTCCCTGGCCCCCTCAGACTGGTGTAGGGGCCCTTCAGAAACCATATCATCAGCGTTCTCATGCTCTACAGAATTTTCTAAAACAGAGCAGTCGCGCTTTCGCTGATAAGTGGGCATATTGGCTAAAATGTTTTTGATAGAATTATCCATTACAGCCGTTAAATGTTGCATAGTAAGGAGTATTGGCGCACTAGATGTACTAGGGGCCTCCTGTATGGGCAAGACTGGTGTAGACGAAGGAGGGGATGATGCAGTACCATGCTTACTCCCCTCACTTGAGGAATCATCTTGGGCATCATTTTTACTAAAATTTTTTATGACATAAAATACATATAGTTAAATGAGAAGGAACCTTGGTTTCCCCACAGTCAGAACACAATCTATCTGGTAGTTCAGACATGTTAAACAGGCATAAACTTGATAACAAAGCACAAAAAACGTTTTAAAATAAAACCGTTACTGTCACTTTAAATTTTAAACTAAACACACTTTATTACTGCAATTGCGAAAAAGTATGAAGGAATTGTTCAAAATTCACCAAAATTTCACCACAGTGTCTTAAAGCCTTAAAAGTATTGCACACCAAATTTGGAAGCTTTAACCCTTAAAATAACGGAACCGGAGCCGTTTTTATATTTAACCCCTTTACAGTCCCTGGAATCTGCTTTGCTGAGACCCAACCAAGCCCAAAGGGGAATACGATACCAAATGATGCCTTCAGAAAGACTTTTCTATGTATCAGAGCTCCACACACATGCAGCTGCATGCCATGCTGTCCTCAAAAACAAGTGCGCCATACCGGCGCGAAAATGAGGCTCTGACTATGATTAGGGAAAGCCCCTAAAGAATAAGGTGTCTGCCGATATAATCATATCAAAATACCCAGAATAAATGATTCCTCAAGGCTAAATATGTGTTAATAATGAATCGATTTAGCCCAGAAAAAGTCTACAGTCTTAATAAGCCCTTGTGAAGCCCTTATTTACTATCTTAATAAACATGGCTTACCGGATCCCATAGGGAAAATGACAGCTTCCAGCATTACATCGTCTTGTTAGAATGTGTCATACCTCAAGCAGTAAGAGACTGCACACTGTTCCCCCAACTGAAGTTAATTGCTCTCAACAGTCCTGTGTGGAACAGCCATGGATTTTAGTTACGGTGCTAAAATCATTTTCCTCATACAAACAGAAATCTTCATCTCTTTTCTGTTTCTGAGTAAATAGTACATACCAGCACTATTTTAAAATAACAAACTCTTGATTGAATAATAAAAACTACAGTTAAACACTAAAAAACTCTAAGCCATCTCCGTGGAGATGTTGCCTGTACAACGGCAAAGAGAATGACAGGGGTAGGCGGAGCCTAGGAGGGATCATGTGACCAGCTTTGCTGGGCTCTTTGCCATTTCCTGTTGGGGAAGAGAATATCCCACAAGTAAGGATGACGCCGTGGACCGGACACACCTATGTTGGAGAAATTCAATCCTAAATCTAAAGTCTGGTTTAGAGGCAGCAGATTCCGACTCAGAAAGAGCATCCTCTGAAGTATCAGAGGCGTCTTCATCAGCGGATAATCTTGTATCAGATAAATCCAACAAGCTAGTAGATGACCCTTGGGAAGGATAGCAATATTTGACCTTTCGCTTGCACTTAGCAGGGCGAGATAAAGCACTAAAGGCCGCAGACACTGATGTTTGTAACTGCTCAGCAAAGTCTGGCGGTAAAAGGACCCCACCAGATGGAGGCTTAGGAGTGCTACGGGAAGCTGCATGTGTATTGGGAGATGACTGTAGGGTTCGCACCCCTCACGGGACGGAGACTCCTCAGCAGAAGACGGCTCAGTGGTACTAAACATTAACTTTCTTTGACATGATTACATTATAAAGGCATGAGGAACATAATTGAGCAGGTGGGTATACCGTGGCCTCTTCACAATATAGACAGGTATTAGACTTAGGTAAAGAGGGAGTACCCTGTAACGCATCAGAATCTAACATAGCTTGCGCTTATAAAGCAGACTATTGATAATAAGATAAAACAGCACCTTTATCCCCCAATGGCTTGTCAAGGTAAATGTAAGGTTAATAAATATATATATATTTTAATCATATATTTTACGGTTAATAAATATATATATATTTATTCAGATGCTTGGCTGGTCAGTAGAAAAAGATTCATTTCATTCAGAAAGACTGACATCAATCATGTTTAGTTCTCCCCCACTTTTTCAATTACACAGGAAACTCAAAGATTACTTTAAAAGAGACATTCCTAGCTAAAGTGTGAACATGAAGCCATACCAAATTGTAATTAAAACTTCCCCCTGACAATGGAACATTTGGTCTACCCAATTTAAAACAATCACTTAAAAGGATAAAATCTGAAATAGCTGCATAAGCATAGTACTTACAGGAAACCCCTTTGATTATTTAGAATAAATGATCTGTGTTTTGGGTGGAGAAGGTGCTCGGGAGCCCTCTGGAATTTGTCACCTAAATCTTTGTGGATTCAAAGTAAGACATGTGCTGCAGACACACAGCTGGGGGGGAAGGTGACTCAAATAGAATTAAATACATTTTGCAAAGGGAACAATGCCAGTTTTCCATGTATGTTTAAAATGATTCAAATAACCCATATATGTATATATATGTTGAAATTAAACACATATTAAATAGATCATTGCTGCATGGGATATTTATATAGGAAATAAATTCAGAATTAGTATAGATTAAATAACCATTTTAATAATCCCATATTTGAAGTGCATATATATAACATGCTTTCCTGTTTTCCAGATGGAACTAAAAGATGACACATACAGGACGATACATGGGATGAAATAAATCATATCATATGAATGTGCAATAAATGTTTATAAAGTTAAGTACATCTCTTGAAATATAGTGAGATGGATATTATGGAAGTTACTTTGATGTGATATGGCTATGAAATATTGACATCTGATATTGAAATATACATTTTCTGTTAGGCTAAATAAAATATAAATGTTAACATAATTTACTAATGCAGTAAAATATAATATGTTTAATACGAAAAATTGAATAGTTAGCAATATAAATTATTCAATATAAATAATGTTAGACACATGTTTCATATCAAAATGACCAGAGAGGTAATGTGATCTTACCCGTCTGTAATTGGTATTGCGAACTTATTAATATGAAGGAATTATGGCAGTTATTACACATTTAAAAAAAATAATTATAAATGTTCAGAGATGTGTTTAAATGCATGGCTATGTTGTATGTCTGCTGCCACCAAAGGGCGATACCGGTATAGCAGTTAAAGGATTTAGCTGTTCAAAAAAAAAAAAAGGATATGTTTCCGTGGTGACCAAGGGCCAATCCAAATAGACATCCCACCTAACCAATGGGATGGTCAGATCTCGTAGGGCCACTCCCATGGTTTCATAAATGAGTGAAAAACTTATTTAAGTGAATGCAGGAAAGAGGAAAAAAGAAGGACACAGATTTTGCCAACTTGAATGATCTACTGCTGGGCGTCCAAAATACATTCATTCTGAGCAAGCTGTTCTACCTTTTTCTCAGTGATTGCAAAAATTTACTTATATATTTTCTGAGATGAAACCAGGAATCCTTGGTAACTGAACTTTCAATTTCGGTCATTGCGGTAACGTATATTTATAAAAAGAAAGAGGGTTGCAATTAATATTTTAACACAGATATATGCATAATAGCTGTAGTTTAAAATATAGTGGAAAAACATAAAGGGAGCAGTTTCATATTGTAGTTTATATTCAGTCTGTATATTGTTAAATACATATCCTTGATGCTATATAGTTTTATCTATACAACTATAGAGTGATAACTCAGAATTGGGTTTTTAAATAAATAATATATACAATTTCTGATGTTTTAATAGAGGTATAGATTGTCCTATTGTTTGAATTAGCACTGTTAGAATTGTGTTGATGGGGTATTGAGCTGTTAAAGATTTTGGAACCTCATTATATTAACAGGGTAAAATTAAACTAAGTCATATTGCTGAATGTTTGTAGCTGCTATTTTAGGTCTTATTGTAATATTTTAAATGCAGCTCTGAATGAAAGGCTGGTTTTTAAAGTAAATTTGCATGAGCTTTGCATAGCATATTTTAAATAGTTTTTGTTTTAACGCATATAATATTGACTCATTCTAATAATTACAAATATTTAAGTATCAACATGTTCATAGTTATTTAATAATAAAGAATTCAGATATTCATATTAATTTTGTTGTCTTAGTAGAAGTATATTGATTGTGGGTTCAGTCTAAAGAAAGATTGTTAAATATATTCCCTGCCATATACTCACACATTGTTTTGGGAGAATACTGCTAAGATTTTTATAAATATACTGACAGGCTGGGGCACTCACCACCTCCTATGACCCTGGCCCAACAGAGAAACCGCTTCGTCTCCTGTAAACCGCATGGTCAGGAAAGAGGAAATCAGTGTGACCACACCCGGTCACATGGTGCGCAATACAGGAACGCCCCTGCCATAGGAAAAAGCATGCCAAGCTTTTCCGGCTGCGCAGCTTACCAAAACAAAAGTAAAACCTGTATGTTCCACATCTGCCTGAGCCTCATCTCACACATGTCGCAGCATAATCATAAATACTATTATGTGATTAATTCTCCCTGTTCAATAATCTCCCTCCAGAGATATTAGCCCTTGATTCCATACAGATGAAAGGAGCCACACTGTGACCATGTCTTCTTGCGTTATCATATGTGTATAAAAAAAATAAAAAACAATCTTACTGGAATCTATGCCATGGAACAGACACAGCCTCTCAAGTTTGACAGTCTTGTAGCATCGCTCCTGACATGGACTTGAGTGATGGAAGCAGGCAGTGAAACTCGTCAACACTGATTGCTTAGGAGCTGTTAATACCAGTCTGGGGTCTCAGAAAGACTCTCCCTGCATCTCAAGACCCTAACTTTCGTCAATGCTCTCACTGAGAGGCTGAAAAGACTACTTAAAAACAATTTATGTAAGAACTTACCTGATAAATTAATTTCTTTCATATTGGCAAGAGTCCATGAGCTAGTGACGTATGGGATATACAATCCTACCAGGAGGGGCAAAGTTTCCCAAACCTCAAAAACCCTATAAATACACCCCTCACCACACCCACAATTCAGTTTAACAAATAGCCAAGCAGTGGGGTGATAAAGAAAGAAGTAGAAAGCATCAACAAAAGAAATTTGGAAATAATTGTGCTTTATACAAAAAATCATAACCACCATAAAAAAGGGGTGGGCATCATGGACTCTTGCCAATATGAAAGAAATTAATTTATCAGGTAAGTTCTTACATAAATTATGTTTTCTTTCACGTAATTGGCAAGAGTCCATGAGCTAGTGACGTATGTGATAGCAATACCCAAGATGTGGATCTCCACTCGAGTGTCACTAGAGAGGGAGGGAATAAAATAAAAACAGCCATTTTCCGCTGAAAAAATTAATCCACAACTCAAAAAAATAAGTTTATTTTCATAATTGAAAAAAAAAACTTAAATCAAAAGCAGAAGAATTAAACTGAAACAGCTGCCTGAAGAACTTTTCTACCAAAAACTGCTTCCGAAGAAGCAAATACATCAAAACGGTAGAATTTAGTAAATGTATGCAAAGAGGACCAAGTTGCCGCTTTGCAAATCTGATCAACTGAAGCTTCATTCTTAAAAGCCCACGAAGTGGAGACTAATCTAGTAGAATGAGCTGCAATTCTCTGAGGCGGGGGCCTGACCCGACTCCAAATAAGCTTGATGAATCAAAAGTTTCAACCAAGAATCTAAGGAAATAGCAGGAGCCTTCTGACCTTTCCTAGGACCAGAAAATAAAACAAATAGACTGGAAGTTTTCCTGAAATCTTTAGTAGCTTCCACATAATATTTCAAAGCTCTTACCACATCCAAAGAATGTAAGGATCTTTCCAAAGAATTCTTAGGATTAGGACATAAGGAAGGGACAACAATTTCTCTATTAATGTTGTTAGAATTCACAACCTTAGGTAAAAATTGAAAAGAAGTCCGAAAAACTGCCTTATCCTGATGAAAAATCAAAAAAGGAGACTCACAAGAAAGAGCAGAATGATTTGAGATCCTGATGGAAAAACGGACCTTGAGATAGTAGGTCTGGCCGTAACGGAAGTGGCCAAGGCGGGCAACTGGACATCCGAACAAGATCCGCAGCTTGATGAGTACACTCGGCTTTACACAAATCGTCACCACTCCCACCCACAGAAAAGGTCATACACTTGATCTAGTGTTTCAGTCTGGACTAGAAGTGTCACCAGTATCTGTAAACCCAGTTACCTGGTCAGACCATCACTCCATTCACTTCTCCATTGTATCACAATCAACCAGACACCAGCCTCAGAACCTGGTCAAACACTGCTCATTAAAAAGGGTGACACCACTGGATGTAGCATCACATATGGATCTAAGTGAACTAATGGGCACCTGCGAAGACCCCAGCTCCTTAGTCCGACAATACAACAAAACCATGAGAGACACCCTAGAAAGCATTGCACCATCTCGCATACGCACTGTCCAAACCCACAACAATGCACCGTGGTTTGATAGCTCCATCAGAGAAATGAAAAGAACAGGACGTAAGCTTGAGAGAAAGTGGCGCAGGACACATGATCCAGAGGATAAAGCCACTCTTACCAAACATCTAAATAAATATCATTCCAAGATAACTCCGAAAAAATCTTCATTTTTATCACGCGAAATTGCACTCTCCCACAATAGACCCAGGCAACTGTTTCGCACAGTAGAAAGGCTCTGCAAACCAGCATGCATGCTTAGCCCCACCAACTTTTCTCAGGATAAATGTGAAGCATTTGCGAACTTCTTCAGAGACAAGATTTCCTCAATCCGAACCACTATCACAGCAGGCCAAACAGTTACACACCAGAACTACTACAATAGAATGCCAGATTGCCCCAGTTTATGGTCCACTTTTACAAATGTGGATATAAAAAGTTAAAAACACCATACAAAAGTTGCACCCTACTACGTGTGACTTAGACCCTGCTCCAACTCAGCTCATATCTGGATGCATTGAAACACTCGCCCCAGTCCTCACAAAAATAGTGCAGTGTTCACTAAAAACGGGAGACTTTCCAGATGCTCTAAAAGAAGCTGTGGTAAAACCACTCCTAAAGAAACCTTTATTAGACCCAGACTGCATGACTAATTACAGACCAGTATCCAACCTCCCATTTCTGGGGAAAATAATTGAAAAAGTAGTGGCAACTCAACTGGAAGTCCATCTATCATGCCTAAACATATTCGATCCTTTCCAGTCAGGCTTCAGATGCCGCCACAGCACTGAAACAGCGCTAGTCAGAGTGCTAAATGATCTCCTCATGGCAAGAGACACAGGCGATTACTCCATTCTAATCCTCCTGTATCTCTCAGCTGCATTTGACACCATTGACCATAGGATTCTAACAGAGCGCTTGCAGTGCATCTGTGGTCTAGGAGGCACAGTCCTTAACTGGTTTAAATCTTTCCTCGCTGGTAGATCACAGAGAGTAATATCAGGATCAAGCTCATCAGCACCAACAGAATTGGCCTGCGGAGTTCCACAAGGATCTATCCCGTCTCCCATGCTATTCGCAATTTACTTACTACCACTGAGGGACATCATTAATCGACATGGCCTAAGGTATCATTGTTACGCTGATGACACACAACTCTACTTCTCCTTTGCTCCAGATACTACAGACCCAGCATGCCGCATAAACAGTTGCTTAACAGACCTCATAGAATGGATGAATGCTAGCTGTCTCAAAGTGAGCCCGGACAAAACAGAGTTACTCTTGGTGAGGGGACCCCGGGCATCAAAAATATCCCACGATCACCCAACTGGCCTGGAGCTTGGAGGCTCTGAACTCGTTAGTCCAGCAAAGGTACGAAACCTCGGAGTGCTGATTGACGCTGGACTATCTTTTAAACAGCAGATTTCCTCCGTAATAAAATCTGCCTACTTTCATCTGAAAAACATAGCCAGGATACAACACTTAATTCCACCGCATGATATGCCAACATTAATCCATGCATTTGTATCCTCTAAGCTAGATTACTGCAATGCACTTTACTTAGGCCTCCCAAAAAAAGAACTCCATCGCCTTCAGACAGTACAAAACGCAGCAGCCAGACTATTGACCAATCAAACTCGCTCCTGCCACATAACGCCTGTTCTCCACTCCCTGCATTGGCTTCCAATTAAATGGCAAACATATTTTAAAATTGGCCTGCTGACCTTCAAAGCCTTAAACAACCAAGGCCCACAGTACCTGAAAGAGCTCCTGACACCCTACATCCCATCCCGTTCACTTAGGTCAGCCAACACATCCCTCCTCTCAGTGCCAAGAATAAGGACAAACTCAGGCTCCAGAGCATTCTGCCACGCTGCCCCTACAATCAGAGAGGCACCGTCCTTACAGACTTTTTAAAAAAAAAAAGCTAAAGACCCACCTCTTCCATCAGGCATTCAGTCCGCTTATCTGACATTCAGAAACTCCTAACTTTTATGTCTTATGTTGGTATATTTGTAAAGTGCTTTGAGTCTCACAGGGAGAAAAGCGCTATATAAATCGCAAATTATTATTATAATTATTATACCAAAACCTGTGTGGCCATGCTGGAGCCACCAGCAACACAAATGATTGTTCCATGATGATTTTGGAGATCACTCTTGGAAGGGGAACTAGAGGCGGGAAAATGTAAGCAGGATGATAACACCAAGGAAGTGTCAGCGCATCCACTGCTTCCGCCTGAACATCCCTGGACCTGGACAGGTATCTGGGAAGTTTCTTGTTTAGATGAGAGGCCATGAGATCTATCTCTGGAAGACCCCACATCTGAACAATCTGAGAAAACACATCTGGATGGAGAGACCACTCCCCTGGATGTAAAGTCTGGCGGCTTAGATAATCCGCCTCCCAATTGTCTACACCTGGGATATGCACCACAGAGATTAGACAGGAGCTGTATTCCGCCCAAGCAAGTATCCGAGATACTTCTTTCATAGCTTGGGGACTGTGAGTCCCACCCTGATGATTGACATATGCCACTGTTGTGATATTGTCTGTCTGAAAACAAATGAACGGTTCTCTCTTTAACAGAGGCCAAAACTGAAGAGCTCTGAGAATTGCACTGAGTTCTAAAATATTTATTGGTAATCTCGCCTCTTGAGATTTCCAATCCCCTTGTGTGCGGTCAGAGATCCCCAAACAGCTCCCAAACCTAAAAGACTTGCATCTGTTGTGATCACAGTCCAGGTTGGCCGAACAAAAGAAGCCCCTTGAACTAAACGATGGTGATCTATCCACCACGTCAGAGTGTCGTACATTGGGATTTAAGGATATTAATTGTGATATCTTTGTATAATCCCTGCACCATTGGTTCAGCATACAAAGCTGTAGAGGTCTCATGTGAAAACGAGCAAAGGGGATCGCGTCCGATGCTGCAGTCATGAGACCTAAAACTTCCATGCACATAGCCACTGAAGGCAATGACTGAGACTGAAGGTGCCGGCAGGCTGCAACCAATTTCAAACGTCTCTTGTCTGTTAGAGACAGAGTCATGGACACAATCTATCTGGAAGCCTAAAAAGGTGACCCTTGTCTGAGGAATCAAGAAACTTTTTGGTAAATTGATCCTCCAACCATGTTTCCGAAGAAACAACACTAGTTGATTCATGTGAGATTCTGCAGTACATAAAGACTGAGCTAGTACCAAGATATAGTCCAAATAAGGAAACACTGCAATACCCTGTTCTCTGATTACAGAGAGTAGGGCACCCAGAACCTTTGAAAAGATTCTTGGAGCTGTTGCTAGGCCAAATGGAAGAGCAACACATTGGTAATGCTTGTTTAGAAAAGAGAATCTCAGAAACTGATCATTTTCTGGATGAATCGGAATATGAAGGTATGCATCCTGCAAGTCTACTGTGGACATATAATGTCCTTGCTGAACAAAAGGCAGAATAGTCCTTATAGTCACCATCTTGAAAGTTGGTACTCTTACATAACGATTCAAAATTTTCAGATCCAGAACTGGTCTAAATAAATTTTCCTTTTTTCACAATAAATAGATTTGAATAAAACCCCAAACCTTGTTCTTGAAAAGGAACTGGCATGATTACCCCTGAAGACTCCAGGTCTGAAACACACTTCAGGAAAGCCTGAGCTTTTACTGGATTTGCTGGGATACGTGAGAAAAAAAAAAATCTTCTCACAGGAGGTCTGTCTTACTCTGAATCCTATTCGATACCCTTGAGAGACAATGCTCTGAATCCATTGATTTTGGATAGATTTTATCCAAATATCCTTGAAAAACCTTAATCTGCCCACGGCCAACTGAGCTGGAATGAGGGCCGCACCTTCATGCGGACTTAGGGGCTGACTTTCGTTTCTTAAATGGCTTGGATTTATTCCAATTTGAGGAAGGCTTCCAATTGGAAGCAGATTCCTTAGGGGGAGGATTGAGTTTTTGTTCCTTATTCTGACGAAAGGAACGAAAAGGGTTAGAAGCCTTAGATTTACCCTTAGGTTTTTTATCCTGAGGCAGAAAAACTCCCTTTCCCCCCAGTGACAGTTGAAATAATAGAATCCAACTGAGAACCAAATAAATTATTACCTTGAAAAGAAAGATAGTAATCTAGATTTAGATGTCATATCAGCATTCCAAGATTTAAGCCACAAAGCTCTTCTAGCTAATATAGCTAAAGACATGGATCTAACATCTATTTTGATAATATCAAAAATGGCATTACAAATAAAATGATTAGCATATTGCATTAAGCGAATAATGCTAGATAAGTCAGAATCCAATTCCTGTTGCGCTAAATTTTCCAACCAGAAAGTTGATACAGCCGCAACATCAGCCAAAGAAATTGCAGTTCTGAGAAGATGACCTGAATATAAATAGGCCTTCCTTAGATAAGATTCAAGCTTCCTATCTAAAGGATCCTTAAAGGAAGTACTATCTTCCATAGGAATAGTGGTACGTTTAGCAAGAGTAGAAATAGCCCCATCAACTTTGATAGATTTTGCTGGTAAAGGATACAATTTTTTAAACCTTGAAGAAGGAATAAAAGAAGTACCTGGCTTATTCCATTTCCTAAAAATCATATCAGAAATAGCCTCAGGAATAGGAAAAACCCCTAGAGAAACCACAGGAGGTTTAAAAACAGCATTTAAACGTTTATTAGACTGAACGTCAAGAGGACTGGTTACCTCAAAATCCAAAGTAATTAACACTTCTTTTAATAAAGAACGCATATACTCTATTTTAAATAAATAAGAAGTATTTTAAATAAATAAGTAGATTTGTCAGTGTCAATGTCTGAGGAAGGATCTTCTGTATCAGATAGATCCTCATTAGAAGGATAAATTATTATGTTGTTGGTCATTTGAAATTTCATCAACTAAATGGGAAGTTTTAAAAGACCTTTTACGTTTATTAGAAGGTGGAAATGCAGACAAAGTCTTCAGGATAGAATCAGAAACAAATTCTTTAACTTCTAATGTGCATGATATACCTGTAAATTTTAAAGGAACTGCAACTGGCAATGTACTATTACTGATGGATACACTATCTGCATGTAAAAGCTTATCATGACAACTATTACAAATGACATTCGGCAAAATAATTTCTACAATTTTACAACAAATGCACTTAGCTTTGGTAGAACCGATGTCAGGCAGCAATGTTCCAGCAGAAACTACTGAGGCAGGATCAGATTGAGACATATTACAAAATGTAAGAGAAAAAACAACATATAAAGCAAAATTATCTATTTCCTTATATGACAGTTTCAGGAATGGGAAAAAATGCAAATATCAGACCTCTGATAGAGAAAAAGGCAAGAGGCAAACATCAATGGGGTATTGAAATAATGAAAAAGTTTGGCACCAAGTATGACGCACAACGTAACAAACCTTTTTGGCGCCAAAAATAACCGGAAATGACACTCGCGTCACTGACGACGCAACCGTGTGAAAGGTCTCGGCGTCAAGTATGACGCCGGAAATGACGAAATTGCGTCAGACGTATTTTTTCGCGCCAAGTATGACGCAATAAAGTTTAGCATTTGACGCACCCGCGGGCCTAATACCGCCCGCAATTTGCAAGAAGTAGTCAATTGAAAAAAAGACTAAACCCCAGGTAAGAAATACATTTCTTAAAAAAATGTTTATATTCCCCAAATATGAAACTGACAGTCTGCAGAAGGAAATACATGAACCTGACTCATGGCAAATATAAGTACAATACATATATTTAGAACTTTATATAAATGCAT